>NW_007728435.1:255440-277003 GCF_000696425.1 Galeopterus variegatus | reverse complement strand
ACAAATTATAGAGGTACCCAAGAAAGAAATGTAAGATTTTTTTTTTTTTTAACTTTCTAGGACATTATAGTGAGACCACAGTTTTAGTCAATCCTCTAACAGATAACAACTCAGAAAATGTCATTTTATCCCCCCACCCCTCATTGCCCTAAAGTTGTGATTACTCTCTGTAATTCATTGGGCTTCTACATTTGGTTCCCTGGACATTTTCCCAAGCTTGTTCAACCATTAGCCTTCAGGACTTCTGGGTTTAAGTACTGTCAAATCAGATTTAAATCATGTGTTAAGGCTTGGTGGGTCCATCTTTGTCCTCAATTTAAGAAGCATTATAGAGGTCACGACATTGCTACAAAGAAGGTGGCACTAATCCCTCACTTTATAGAAGGGAACGCTGTGGTATGCATTACACCAAAGGAACCAGCCCCCAGCAGCAGCGCCGAGATGCAGCAGTGTGCTCATGCTTCCAGGGGTGGGTAGTACAAAACCAGATGTACACTATTTTTCCAATTCTCCTCTGACTTAGCATTAATTTCCCTGATACCAGATGCCAGTGTTTCAATAATATCCTGAAGGATCCAAAGAGAAGGAATTACTCACCATGTTTCATTCATATAAAATCTGAAATAAAGGGGAGAAAAGTACAAAGAAACCAAAGTACCTTGAATATGCCTTGCCAGAATATAATGATTTGAAGAGAATATTGCCTCACTTATGAAAGCTAACAGTAAAGTGCTCTTTTTCTTTAATTATCAATTGAACTTCTCATTATTCGGTATTAGTGCTTTTTAGGAAAAACAAAAACAAACCATTATAATTTCTTTTGCAAAGTGGTTTGGTTATGTTTTTAGCAGATTAGGTAATACTTGCTTTAAAGTGGCTCTGTCCTTTAATCACTTCCATTTACTTATTTTATTGATTTATACCTTGTTCTCTGCAATTATTGCTTTGATGGCTTGCATCAATTAAGACACACAGCGAATAAATAAACCTTGTCTTTGTGTAAAGTCATTTTCTGTGGTGCTCCCCTAGGTATTACCAAAAAAAAGCTTCAACAAGCACAGAGGCCATTGGGCCCTAAATTTTACCTGGGTCAGTCATTAGCATGAATAAATAAACCTTGTCTTTGTGTAAAGTCATTTTCTGTGGTGCTCCCCTAGGTATTACCAAAAGCTTCAACAAGCACAGAGGCCATTGGGCCCTAAATTTTACCTGGGTCAGTCATTAGCAGATCATCAACAATATCAGCTGCTAAGTATGTAGATGTCCTATAAGATAGACATTGTGTGAAAAAGCCCCCCACACAATATAAAACAGAGGTCAGTAAAAGGTTTGCCAGCAGTGAAGGCGGTCCACTGAGGTTAAATGGTATGAATTTGTGGTTGACCCTATCAAAATAGTGTGTATGTGTTTTATTGTTGCTATTTACTTTCTGCAGCAGCAAAAGATAGCCTAAGGATGAAGCAAGCAGCAGTCAGGGAGTACCCAGCACTGGGGTTTGTCCCAGAAGACCCAGCGATATAAGATTTGAGTGAATAAAGTCTCGGTTAAGTCAGCAAGAGGCTACACAAGGAAACTAACTCATTGATTTGGAAAGTAGGGAGGCTTTGAGTGACCAGAGTTGTAATGTAGATAAACAGTGAGGTAGGCAAGTTATTTGAAGATATGGAAGTTGGTTTGTGGGTTGGGGCAGGTATCAGTACCCAAAGGAATCCAGCCCAGCCAGTAGGGTGTGACAGAGTTTAAACTGAGTGGTCCTCATTACTTCTCTGGGTGATTGGTTGGGCCAGCTCATAGGGTGCAAAGTCTAGGCCCTTGGCAGGGAATCCCAGCCCCAAACAATCTAGTAGAAGTAACTGGTAGAAACCCAATCTGGTTTAAACAATCAGGAGAATTTTTTGGTCCATGTAACTGAGAAAGTAGTTTTGGCTTCAAGGGAGACTTAATCCAATAGCTCAAATTATGTGACCAAAAGCCAGTTTTTCTCTCTCCATTTTTTAGCTGTTTTCCTACTATTAGCCCCATTCTCTGCAAGTTGTCCCCTCAAGATTGCAAGATAAGTGCTGTCAGTTCCTGGGCCTGTGTTTCCAGATTCAAATCAGCAGAAAAGAGAAAGTTCCCTTCCACAACAGCTCTTGCAGAAGTCCCAGGATCATATTTCATTGGCTCTGAGCTCTAATTCTAGGAGGGACCTAGAGCAATAGGCAGGGGGAAAAGGCAGAAGTTCATGCATATAAACTGGGTTAATGAAGCAAGCCCGCAAGTGGGTCCTAAGTCCACTAGATACTGGGTCTGCAATAGTAAGAAAAGCCCAGTTGTCTGCAGCTGCTGGACTGAAGCTACTGATGTACCTTCTGTCCTTACCTGCCTGGTCTTGGTAGCTTGGTAGGGCTGGGCTTGCACATGAAAAGTAGGCCAGTGACACAAGCAAAATGGGAGTGAAAAAAAATCTGTAGTGTAGAAATGGAAGTCATTGCAACTGAGGTGGTGTTATGGTCTGAATGTTTCTCCCCAAATTCATATGTTGAAACCCCAACCCCCATTGTGATGGTATCGGGCCTTTGGGAGGTAATTAAGTCATGAGGGTAGATCCTTCATGATGAGATTAGTGTCCTTACAAGGGACATAAGAGAAATCTCTCTCTCTGTCATGTGAGGATATAGTAAGAAGGTGGCCACCTGCAAGGCAGGAGCAGAGCCTCCACCCAGGCCTGACCATGCTGGCACCCTGATCTCAGACTTCCCAGCCTCCAGAACTATGAGAAATAACTGTATGTTGTTTAAGCCACCCAATCTGTGGTATTTTGCTATAGCAGCTCAAGTTAAGACAGGTGGGAACCAAGAAGCCAAAGGTTTCAAGATAGGTCAGTAGGGACATTGAGTGTTAACAGGATTGAGAGGAAGACTCTGGTGGAAACATGGACATTGTCTTGGACTCTCTTCACTGCATCGGTCACACTTTATAACCATTTCATCACCAAGTTGTGTTATTTCTACCTCCAAAATGTCACTTTAGTTCAATTCATCTTCTCCATTCTCCCCATTGCCATCTTTGTTTGAATTCTGATCACCTCAGGTTTAGATGAAATGGTCTCTTTCCAGCTGCCTCTCGTATCTGAGTAACCTTCCTAAAATACCACTGTCATCATGTTACTCCCCTGCTCAGAAGAACGACTGGCTCCCACTCACCTGTTGGACTTCTCTGCCAGACTTTGCAGGTTCTGCAGCTTAGATGAATGACTGCCTGATATTATGTCTAAGCTTCCCCCAGCATTTCCAGCCAGGCCCTTGGCTGACCAGGCTCTCAGCCCTCACACCAGCCACACTCATTTTTGCCTTGGTTCACGGTTTTTCCTTTACCTGGAATTTCCTTTTGCCAAACTGCTGCCCATTCAATTGCTGCTCACCTTTGGGAGCACAGATAAAGACTCACCTCCTCCCGCAGGCCTTCCCCAATAATTTTATGCCAAAGATCGTTTTCTTTCCCCTAATCTTTATTGTACTTATACTCAGTTTCTCCATAGCTGGATATGTAAAGTTTGTGGGTTAATTTTGTTTCCCAACAAAATTGTTAATTCCTGAAGACAGGGTGTAATTCTTCCTCTGTGTTCTCCACAGAGCATGGACTAGTTCTGGAAAACTATTAGGCATTCATAGACTAGTTCTGGAAAATTCTTAGGCATTCAGCATTCATGAGGGGAGGCTGAGAGGGAAACTGGAGTAAAATGCAGGTGTCCAGTTCTGTGCCTGCTGTGGGCTGGGCTTCCTTGAGGAAGCTCCACCATGTTAACCGCCTCTCACCTGACCACCCACCAGTCCCTACTGTCCTGCTGGCTTGAAATAGATTAAGAAGTAGAGGGCACTCCTGAAAGCCTGAGATGGTAGTTTCAAAGCCTCTAGGCCTAGGACTAGCCACCCTTCCATACCTTGTACCTAATCTTTCTACAGTCACACGGGCCACCTCCCTTTCTCTCTCAGACTTACCACCCTTCCATACCTTGCACCTAATCTTTCTACAGTCACACGGGCCACCTCCCTTTCTCTCTCAGACTTCTTACAGTTACCACATGTGATCCAGAAACTAAGTTGAGCCATACCATGTGTAGACTAAATAAAAAATCTCAGACAAATCTTCAGAAAGTTGCCACCCTTCCATACCTTGTACCTAATCTTTCTACAGTCACACGGGCCACCTCCCTTTCTCTCTCAGACTTCTTACAGTTACCACATGTGATCCAGAATCTAAGTTGAGCCATACCATGTGTAGACTAAATAAAAAATCTCAGACAAATCTTCAGAAAGTTCCCATTCTATCAAACATTTACTGTGCCTTAAGGGACATTTAAAGAATATATTAAGCTAAGTTCATGAAAGAACAACCCTTATATTTCCACGATCACTGGACATGACAAAGATCACATAAGCCACTTTTAGTACAGGGACTTAGGCTCACCTGTCTTAGTATTTAAAATCTTCCTAAAGCGAGGAGGAGACAAGATTAATTTAGCTCATCAAAATGAAGAAAGGAAAAAAAAAAAAAAGATTTTCTCAAAGCTGGAAGAAATAAGTTAGCATAATGCAAACTAAAATAGCATCCTTATCCCCCAAATCTTAGACTTTCTGCTGGCAACCTCAGTTTCAAATACATGTGCAAGATAAAGAGTGGGAATGACATTGCTATGGAGTCCCAAGTTACCAAGTTGGCACTCAAGCTGCAGAGAGAGATCCTTCTGATAGCAGCCTCTGACAGTTGGAAATAAAGCAACAACAAACGCTCTAGACCTCTAAGAAGAGACACCCTTTCTGTTTGTCTTCACTTGTAAATGAAGTAGTTGAAATTTTCACCATAATATGTTTTACCTTGTGGGCCAATAAGCTTGAAGAATGATATTCATCATAAAATCAACACAATGTTTAGGATTTTTTCCTAATTTTAAATAGTGAATTCTCTCTGCCACTGAAGTAAAGAAAAAAGCTGTCCTGATGAGGATCCCACAGTCTTCAGCCACCAGTGACTGTTGAGAGCTGTTTTCTGTCTTTTATTCTCTACCATGCATCTTTTTTAGATATCATCAGAATATGTTTCTAGATTTCAGTAGATTTTTAATATTAAAGAAACACCTTCAACTGAAGTAACAAAGTCTTCCTGCTCTTTATTTGACCTCTGTTGGTTTGATGTGTTTTTAAAAAGATCTGGGCAACAGTTTTATAAAGAATTCACTGAAACATTCCTGAAAGAGCACACTAGAGAAAATAGTAATGAAAAAAAGATTAGAAGATGAAGCCTCTTGCTCGATCTAACTTAACTATTTCTCTCCTCATACAGTTTCTTGAGGTTGGGTTGGTTTTGCCTAAGTCAGGGACAACACAGTGTGTGATAAGTGCTTAGTTAGGATGGAAAAGGTATTAAATTTGTGGGTAGAAGACATGAATGGAAATGTGTTCTAGTTGTCTTTTTAAGAGATACTTCCATGTAACTGTTTCTTGACAGAAATTTTACTTTCACATATGTCTAATTATACTAACCCAAGTTAATATTCAAATAAACCAGTTTATCTGACTTGTAAAAATATAGACCCCAATCCCTCTTAAAAGATGGAAAGTGAACTGCTACTTGGCCCTGTTTCTACATCTCATCTGGTTAAGTGAGCCCAGCTTTATGTGGTTTGGTAGGTTCTGCTTCTTACAAACACCAGTCTACATATGAGGCTGGCAAAAATGCCTTTACGTTGGCAAAAACAATCCACATAATGTTTTCAAACTTCAAAGGAATAATGATTTAATCTTATTTACTTTTTTTTTTTTTTTGTCTTTTTCCGTGTCCGGCAATGGTTCGCAACCCTCAGTGTCGCCCCCGTACCGGACCAGGACCGGCAACGGGATTGCAACCTTCGGTGTTGCCCCCGCGCCTCGCTCAGCCAGTGAGCGGGAACCGGTCTGTATGTGGGATCCGAACCCTCGACGGGAGCGCCGCCGCGCTTCCCAAGCGGCGCACTAGCGCAGTGCGCCACCGGGCCCTTATTTACTTTTTAAATAGTATTGATCTCCAATTAAACACAGAACTTACCCTCAGGGAACCCACAGTCTAGTAGGAGAAAGCAATATGTAAATCAATAATTACAATGTTATGGATAATGAAGTAAAAGCAGAGGCTTTGGGGTATGGAAGACCTAGATATGGTTCTAGCTCACGTGCTCACTAGCTGTGTGACTGTGGATAAGAGAGCAACTTCTCTAAGCCTATTTCTTCTTATGTAAATAGCCATGAAAGTACCATAGGTGATTCATGGAAAGATTAAATGAAATACATGCAAACGGGTGCAATATGGTGCCCAGTACATAGAAAACACTCAGTAAATGTCAGTCATCATCATCATCATCATCATAACAGTAAAAACTGTTAGATGCACAAACAACCAAGGCATCCTACCGGAGGGGATGATTACCCTGACTAGAAGGCTGAGGAAAGGTGACCTGGAGAAGGTGCTTCATGAGAACAGAGAGTAGTTCTCCAGCTAGTTAGGAGGAAGGAAGGACACAGAAGGGGCACTGAACAGTATGTGCAGGTGCATGAGTCATAAAGTGGCTTGGGACTCTTGGAGCACAAGGTCCTGGGAAGTTAGGCTAAATTATATAATGGGATTCTTAGATGACCCATGCCAAGGACATTGTCTTTAATCTAGGTAAAAGAAATCATTGAAGTGTTTTTATGTGGGAGTTTGGGGCAGTGAGATGATCAGATCTGTATTTCAGAGAAATAGTCAACAGTGTGGAGAATCACTGGAAGGAGAAAAACTTGAAGCAGAACAGTGACATTAGGTTTCTCTTCCTTTAATAGAAATCAGGATATATTAGTCTCTAAACAGAAACCTTGAGTTTTTCCATTGTTTTCAGAATAAAGCCCAAACACCTTGGCATGACCTTCAAAGCCCTGACTGCGTCTGATCTACCTGTCTCCCTTATCCCCTGCCCAGCACATGACCTCCATTCACACCCAACCACATGACAGTCCCTAAGCATGCCATGCATGGTCACCTCCAAGCTTCTCGCTCTTCTCTCAGCCAGCAATTTCTTCTCACCCATCTAAAAATTCCTTCTCATTCTTCAACATACAAATCAAATCTCATCACCTCTGTAAAGGCCTGCATTATTCCTCTTAGAAGTTATTGATCTCTTTTGTTCCCTTCTTTGGCTTGTTACACATTAGTTATGTATTTATGTACCTCCTTTTTACATCTCATGTAAAAAGTGTAAGCTTTTTTCTTTCAGAAAGCCTACATTAAGTCTTTGATAACGTCACACTCCCTAAGTTTTAGTTGAATGAAAATTCCTTTTCTCTCTTCAGTGTAAAGGTGAACAGCTCATGAATTTAGTCAGTGACTGTTTACAACGGTGTTTTGAAATTTTCTGCTGTGAGGTTGTGGGGTCTCTATTCCCATTAGCTGGGAGGTAAGGGGATTCATGCACAAAATCCTCATTAGTGTTAATTGGAGCTGCCTAAGTAAATCCTGGGTGCCTTGGTGGGACAATGACCGCCTTTGTGTTCCTATTTTGTGTTTTGTATAGAATACCATATCTGGCAAGACATGCCTTCTCAAACATAAGGAGATAATTGGTACTTTGAGGGAGAGGTTTAACTTATTTATAATTGTCAAGAGTTTAAATATGCAGAAAAGAAAGAGCAGTCGTAGCCTGCCCATTTCGAAAAGTGCCCTCAAGCCAGGTCAAAATCTCTGACTGAATCAGATATTTTGAATGCTGTTTAACTGAAAGTTAGACGTGGACCTTTTATTGTAAGTTTTGCTTTAAAATAGGAATGATAATGTTTATCAACAAACTAATTCTGTCTTAAACTACCTTTATTTGTAGCATTGCTGCTCACCAAAAATCTCTGACTGATACTCTATGTAGATTGCTCTGTAGTATTCCCCCCTTATCTGTGGTTTCACTCTGTGGTTTCAGGTACCCACAGTCAACCGTGATCTGCAAATATTAAATGGAAAATTCCAGAACTAAACAATTTCTAAGTTTTAAATTGCACACTATTCTGAGTAGCGTGATGAAATCTCACTCCGTCCCGCCCCTTCCCGTCTGGGATGTGAATCATCCCTGTATCCAGTGGATCCATGTTGTAGACGCTGCCTGCCTGTTAGTCACTTAGTAGCGTCTCAGTTATCAGATCAACTGT
Source organism: Galeopterus variegatus (assembly GCF_000696425.1). Taxonomy (NCBI): domain Eukaryota; kingdom Metazoa; phylum Chordata; class Mammalia; order Dermoptera; family Cynocephalidae; genus Galeopterus; species Galeopterus variegatus. The sequence goes on along the minus strand of NW_007728435.1, from coordinate 268,820 downwards.
CACAGGATCTCAGCGCTTGTGTTCAAGTTACACTGATTTTACTTCATAATGGCTCCAAAGTGCAAGAGTAGTGACGCTGGCAATTCGGATATGCCAAAGAGAAGCCGTAAGGTGCTTCTTTTAAGTGAAAAAATGAATGTTCTCCACTTCATAATGAAAAAAAAAAAGTCACATGTGGAGGTTGTCACGATCTACAGTAAGAATGAATCTTTTATCTGTGAAATTGTGAAAAAGGAAAAAGAAATCCATGCTAGTTTTACTGTCACACCTCAAACTGCAAAACTTACAGCCACAATGCGTGATAAGTGTGTAGTTAAGATGGAAAATGTAGTAAATTTGTGGGTGGAAGACATGAACAGAAACGTGTTTCAGTTGACAGCAGTCGGGTTCGGTACGGTCTGTGTGGTGTCAGCACCCGGTATGCCCTTGCAGATGAGGGGGACAACTGTTTATCCTATAAGGGGATGACATCGGGACCAGCGATGGAGATGGTCTGGTCATCCTGCTTATTCTCCTTGGCCTTCTGTGGCGTCTCCTACCTACCTGCTCCCCATCCTTTGTGAAGCCCAAGGCCATGCTCCCCACTCTCCTGACTTTTATCTCACCTTTCTGGCCATGTCTGATCTTTCCCTGGTTCTGCTTTTTTCTTCTGCGTCCTAAGTATGGGAATCCCTATGAATGAGTCTTGGCTCCTGGGAAATTCCTGTTCTCGCCTTCCCCCTTCAGAGAGCCCTTCCATTCCCAAGGCTTCAGCTTCCTCTTCTGGCACATGATTCTTAGGTCTCCAATCTGGCTTTCCTCACGAGCTCCGTTCCCATATTTCCTCATGAGTGTCTCCCTGGCAACTCAAACTAAGTAAATGCAAACCAAAAACATATCTTCTGTCCCACCCATGCCCATCGCCCTGTCTCCACAGAGACATCACCCTTCTGCTAGGCACAGAATTCAGCCGAAGGCATAAATTCCCATGGAACTCATCGCTCACTTCTATTCTACCAGCTGGTTAATCATCAGCTTCTGTTGTATGACCTGTCCATAGCCGTCACCTGAGACCAGGAGCCCCTCCCTCTCCTAGATCACTCCAGCAGCTCCCAGCTGCCCCTGAATCCCAGGCTGTCTCCTCTCCTGAGATTTCTTCACAATATTTCGAGATTAATCCTCTTCCTTCCTCCATCTCTCAATAAGTGAGCACAGTGCAGGGTTAGATGTCAGGTTTCAATCCTGCTTCTAGCAGTCACTCACTATGAGCCCGTTTCCTCCTCTGTGGAATGGGTGTGATAACATCACTCCCAAGTGTAAGGGTTAAATAGACTCTTCACACTGTGGGAAAGATAATATATCAATTGCTTAATACAGTATCTGGCATATATCAGGTGTTCATAAATGTGGGGTTTTCCTTGCTTTCCCTATTTTCTACTGCATTAAATCTAAACTTGTTGGCATGACTTTTACTGCCCTCCATAATTTCAGGGTCTCACTTGCCTGTTCAGCCGCAACTTTGTTCAGTCATTTACTCATTAAAACAGTATTTAGTGAGTATTTATGATGTGCCAAGTACTCCAACGTTACTTCAGTGTACAATGAGTAAGTATCAGAAAGACTCCGAAACCCCCATCAGCCTTACTGAATATCATCCTTACTCCATTACACCTTCTTGGGTCTTCTATTAACAAAGTCAGTTAAAAATTTCAAGAGTCTTTCTCCCCGCACTTCTTGGTTGGGTTTTTGTCCTCCATTGAAAGAAACTACCTTTTTTAGGAAGTCTGGCCCCATCCAAAAAGGGCTGATCACTCTCTTTCTGAGAGGAAAGTCAGGCACTGTCAACAGAGTGAAAATCGCCCTGTTCATCCTCCATCTTTTATTTCCTCCAAACCCTTTCAGAGATGTACCTTGCAAAAAAAGTTAGAAGTGCTTCCTTCTAACTCCTGTGAACTTGGCCCTTCAAGTGTCCACGTTCGTCAAATGCACCTCCCCAGACTCTCCACATTCAGCCTTCCAGTCATTCCATTCCTGTAGGATTGCTGTAGCAGCCTTTCTTTGAAGGAGGGGAGTGTTCATAGTATATATCAACCTAAGCAAAGAAAAAGATATTAGGAATGATATTACGAGGAAGAACAACACTGGAAGTGAAACCAAGAAGTATGTATTCTAGCAAGAAAGGAGCTGGCATTTAATTTCAGAAGAGAGGCATGAGTCATTTAATATCACAACCCTATGAGAAGTCTGATAGTACATAAAGGGGAAGAAGCGCAGAGGAGGGAACAGAGCGTGGATGAAACAAACTCCCCTCCTTCAGGGTGTCCCTTTTGATCTTAGCAGCCCTGTATGCCCTGGTGTTTGCCTCTGACTTTCCCAGCTTTGAAGCCGGCTTGCTTATTAATAGCCACCGTACTGATTAAGAATTGCAATACCGTGATGACAGAATCTGCTCATTGTATTTAGGGAAAGCTTTTGTGATTAGTTTACTCTAGATATTCTGGAGATCCTGTCATTTTAAGACAAAGGCTGGCTTAATGTCAACAGTTGTGTGCTCAGAGGTTTTGATTCATTCATTCATCAGCAAATACTTATTGAGCTGCTACCATATGGCAGGCATCATGCTGAAGGCTGGGGCTGCAGCAGTCAGCAAAGCGAGCACAGTCCCTACCTTGTGGAGCTCCCAGTCTAGTGCCGGGGTCAGCCAACTTTCTGTAAAGGGCCAGATAACAACTGTGTGAGGGCTTGCAAGCTGTAGGGTCTCTGTGTGACTACTCAGTTCTGCCACTGTCATAAGAAAACAGCTATAGACAATATGTAAACAAGTGAGCATGGCTGTGTTCAGTAAAACTTTATTTACAAAAACAGGCAGTGGACTAGATTTGGTCTGCAGGCTGAAGTTGCTAACTCCTGGTCTAATGGATGCAACACACACGAATGGGTGTTAATATTTTGCATATTCTACATTGTTTAGATTCAGACTGTTTTGGTTGCAAGCAACAAAAAATCCAACCCAAACTAAAAAATCTAAGAACAGGGCTAACTCCAGGTACACCTTGATAAAGGGTCCATTTTAACTCTTGCCTTTCTCTGGATTGTTTCCATTCAGTCCAGTTGTCACTCTGTGGGGAAAAGATGGCTGTCACAATTCCAGAATGGAATCCCTGGGAACAAGTCAGTGGATAAGAGTCTGCATCCCTTGACTGTCAGTGACTCTGGTTACCTGGATTGAGTTCATTTACCCAGGCCCTCAACACTCAAAGCACCAGGAATGTGGTGTGCTGATTGTCTTAGGCTCCTGTCACATACTCCACCCCTGACCCTTGACCCTTGGGTGGGACAGAGAGTGGGAGGGTGTGGATTCCAGTTACCGGAAGACATGAACAAATGCTGGAGTGAATGCTGGTGAACCAATTATCCACTACAGATATCTTGTGAAATTCTAAAAGAGTACTTTCTAAGGCCACTTTTATTCATAGGTGCTCTATAATATTGTTTCAGCTTTTCCATCTCCAGTAGGAAGTCAAGTGTACAGCTTATATGCAAAATATTGTCCAAAATTTTAATATGCATTATGTTTATTTCACGTTGCAACCTCAGTCTTATTAGGTATTTAAGTCTTTGATTCATGAACAAAGTTGGGCAGTTTATTGGTAATTTTGTGGTCTTTGACTGTCTTACCCATTTCCTACCTTTTCTATGTGTGTTATTCCTTATAAATAGACTTACCAGACCTTTGTTTTCTTTTTGGTGTCAGGTAATCTTTTGAACTACCCAAAGCTGGACTTAGAGCATCTAAATCTAATTAAAGTGCTAGGTTCAAGCCATTCTCTCATTCTAAAGGCACTGTTTTCTCTACAGGACCAGAAAACTGTTCTTTCTTCCTGAAAACGTAATTCTTTCCAGAAACTAGTTCATGCTACCCTTCAAACGACAGAGGTCGGCAGCTGCTTCATTAATTGGCTACCCTTTCCTTGGAGTCCCAGGCCCATTAAATGGCAGGCTTCACTCCCTTGTGGTGGAAACTGGTCCCTATGAACAGGGATTGGAGGACTTCTTTTGAGCTGCATTCTTAGTTTGGGAGGACAACAGTTAGAATAAAGAACCATAAGATAAAATCATATTGAAGAAAGAGGGGGAAATGAATATTTTAAAGATCATTAAGAAAATGATGGCTACTTTTACATTTTCACTTTGTACTTTAGAATCAAAGTGTAAGCTTGTATAAGCTAGGCTGCAGAACACCTTTCTTAAAATGGATCTGTCTTGGCAGTTGCTGTGGCAACATATAATACCTTAACCCCAATAAAAATGAAATTTCTTAGAAGACGGTGCTTTTTTTTTCTCAGTTGCACTACAGCAATTTTTTGGCATCATCTTTTACTACTATTTTTTTCATTTTTGTTCTTCAAACCAGAAAATCAAATATATAAATTCTATATACTCACTCCCCTAAAAAACCTATGTGAAAAGTTTTTGCTACACAAAGCCCCATCCCCCAGAAACATCCTCACTTCCCTGTTTTTATGACATCTGATCCCTGATCCCAACATCATCTGATCTCAGCAAACCTCTCTTCCTGTGCCCGCTACTGTCTACTTCCTACCTGCCCTTCACTACCCTTCGGAAGCCCGATGTCTTTTTGATGCAGTCTCCCTACTCCAGACCACCTATTACAGGGCCCACCCATGTCCACTCGCCCTCACAGGATATGCTGTGTTCCTCCCTTCCCCCTTTCTACTGCCTGCCGTCTACCCACCAATGAAACTCAGTTTGTTTTACAGCATTCAGCTAAGCCAGGTATTAGAAGGACAGGTTCTAAATAAACTAATCCACGATGAGTAGATTAATTAATTTCCCTTAACCCTCCCATGGATTTCTAATTGGTAGAAATCCAGGCTAGAAGGAGAGATCCTTCCTTTAATTAAGTCATTTAGCATGGAGCAATGGTTTCCTACCTGTAGGCCAGGGTTATCGGCAAGCATCTGAGAAAATCCCTGTGCACACAGCTAATGTTTGTGCCACCCTCCCCCAGATTCATATGTTGAAGCCCTCATCCCCAATGTGATAGTATCTGGAGGTGAGGCCTTTGGGAGGTAATTAGGTCTAGATGAGATCATGAAGGTACAGCCCCCATAATGAAATTAGTGCCCTTATAAGAAGAGTATGAGACCAGAGCTCATTCTCTGCATGCACATACCAAGAAAGGCCATGTGGGGACATAACCAGGAAGATGTTCCTCACCAAGAATCTGACCCTGCTGGCACCCAGTCTTGGACTTTCAGCCTTCAGAACTGTGAGAAGTAGATGTTTATTGTTTAATCCCTCCAGTTTATGATATTTGTTCTAGCAGACCTGAGATTTACAACAACCATCGTTGGTAGCCTGGAGAAACATGTATTAGTGTTTTTCAAATGTATATAGATTGTTTTTAATTATATAATATAAATTCATTTAAAATTAATTCTGAATTTATAGAAGCTTTTAGTCATTACATACTTTTCAGTCAGCAGATACTAAAAAATACAAAAAGAGGTTTAAATGGAGTTCCTCAAAGTAATCATGAATATATGCAAATAATTTGCTATAGGATTTATAGTGTTGCAAATAATTAGAAAAAACAAAAAGTCTAATGATAGAGGATTGGCCAAATTAAATAGATGTATAATTCATAGTATATATACATAATAATACAATGAAATATATATATATTATATATATATATATAATATATATATATATATCTCCATTAAGTGATGTAATTAATGATAACTAACATTTATTGAACATTTACCATATAAAATTCTTTTTAAAATTTTACATGTATTAAATCATCTAATTCTATTAAATCAATTGCCTTAAGAAGTTATAATTCTCACTTTTCTGGTGAGGAAACTGAGTCATGGAGAAGTTAGTCTTCCCAGGCACACAGTTTAGGGGCACAATCCAGATTCAGCTCCAGACATTCCAGCTCCAGTGTCTGGGCTCTTAACCCCCATACTTTACTATATTAAGGTAAAAAGTTACAAAACAGACTGTCCTTTTGTAAAAGATGGCTCTATCAAGTCTTATGAGTAGACTTCAAAAAGTCTGTGGAAAGACTCATATTATCTTTTAATTTTATTTTTCCGTGAACTTTTTGATGTACCCTCGTATTATGAGACACCCCTTCTGCTCCAAACACTCAACAATGATAGATAAAATGTAAAAAAATAAAATTAAAAGGATGTATTTGGTGTAAAAAGATGAACATCTCTATGGCCTAGAAACAGAACAGAACTGAAGAGTGCTGAGTGAGGCCAGAGCTCCAAGCCTGTAGGTCTGAAGCCCAGCAGCAGGCAGAGGCAGTTGGGAGGAAAACCCGTTGGGGAAAACAGGGACTAAAAATGCCAGAAGTTCTCCTTGTCAGGAAAATGACAAGAGCCTGGGTCGCAGCTTGGAAGAAGGGGCTGGTGTGGTCCCACTCTTGCTGATGAAAGTTGTCACCTACCACCACTAGGGGCTGTGGCTTAGGTGAAACTGGGAGGTGGTTGCCCCAGACTACAGCCTCATCATGAAGTCTGCCCAAGCTCCCTCCATCAGGGTGCCTGGATCTTCAACCTCCCTGAACACCACCGAGCAGGAGCCTCAATACCCAGAGGTCCTGATGGACGCAGTGCCAAAACACCACAAGACAACTGGGATTCATCCCAGGGATGCAAGGATGGTGCAACATATGAAAGTAAATAAATGTGATAGATCACATCAACAAACTCAAGGATAATCATGTGATTATCTCAGTAGATGCTGAAAAAGCATTTGACAAAATTCAAGATCCCTTCATGATAAAGACTCTCAACAATTTAGGTGTAGAAGGAAAATATCTCAACACAATAAAAGCCCTTTATGACAAGCCCACCGCCAGTATTGCTCTGAAGGGGGAAAAACTGAAGGCCTTTCTCCTAAGAGCAGGAACAAGACAGGGATGCCCACTCTCACCACTTCTATTTAACATAGTACTAGAGGTACTAGCCAGAGCAATCAGGCAAGAGAAAGAAATAAAGGGAATCCAGATTGGAAAAGATGAAGTGAAACTTCCTCTATTTGCATATGACATGATACTATATATAGAAAAACCTAAAGACTCTGTCAAAAAACTCCTAGAGGTGGTTAATAACTTCAGTAACATTGCAGGATACAAAATAAATGGCCCCAAATCAGTAGCATTTACAAACTCAAGTAATGAATTAACAGAAAGAGAAATAAAGAAAGTAAGCCCATTTATAATTGTCACAAGAAAATAAAATACCCAGGGATCAATTTAACCAAGGAGGTGAAAGACCTCTACAATGAGAACTACAAACCACTTCTGAAAGAAATTAAAGAAGACACAAAAAGATGGAAAGATATTCCATGCTCTTGGATTGGAAGAATTAACATTGTGAAAATGTCTATACACCCAAAGTGATCTACAGATTCAATGCAATCCCTATCAAAATACCAATGACATTCTTCACAGAAATGGAAAAAACAGTCTTACCCTTCATATAGAACAATAAAAGACCCCAAATAGCCAAAGCAATCCTGAGCAAAAAATATAAAGCCAGAGGCATAACACTACCTGACTTCAAATTATACTATAAAGCTATTGTAACTGAAATAGCATGGTACTGGTATAAAAATAAACATTCAGACCAGTGGAGTAGAATTGAGGACCAGAAATCACTCCTCAGGCTTATTGCCATCTGATATTGGACAAAGGCAACAAAAATCTACATTGAGAAAAAGACTGCCTCTGCAACAAGTGGTGCTGGGAAAACTGGATATCCATATGCAGAAGAATGGAACTAGATATGCACCTCTCAACATAAACTAAACTCAACTCAAAATGGATTAAAGACTTAAGTATAAGACCTAAAACTGTAAAATTACTAAGGGAAAATATAGGTGAAACACTTCAGCAATTAGGTCTGGGCAAAGGCTTTATGAACATGAGCCCCAAATCACAAGCAGCAAAAGAAAAAATAAACAAATGGGACTATATAAATTAAAAAGTTTCTGCCCAGCAAAGGAAACAATCAACAAAGTGAAATGACAACCTATAGAGTGGGAGAAAATTTTTGCTAACTGTGCATCCAACAAGGGATTGATATCCAGAATATACATAGAACTCAAGCAATTATACAGTTAAAAAAAAAATAACCCAATTAAAAAATGGGCAAAGGAGCTAAATAGACATTTTTCAAAGGAAGACATACAAATGGCCAACAGATACATGAAAAAATTCTCAACATCGCTAGCCAGCAGGGAAATACAAATTAAAACTACATTGAGATACCACCTCACCCCTGTTAGACTGGCTATAATCAAAAAGACGGTGAACAACAAATGCTCGTGGGGTGTGGAGAGACGGGAACACTCCTACACTGTTGGTGGGACTGTAAATTAGTACAACCACTATGGAAAACAGTATGGAGGTTTCTCAAACAACTACAGATAGATCTTGCATACGATCCAGCAATCCCTCTTCTGGGTATAAACCCAGAGGAATGGAAATCATCATGTCAAAGGGATACCTGCACTCCCATGTTCATCGCAGCTCTGTTCACAATAGCCAAGATATAGAACCAACCTAAATGTCCATCGATGGATGATTGGATAAGGAAACTGTGGTATATATACACCTTAGAATACTACTCTGCCATAAAAAAGAATGAAATCCTCTCATTTGCAACAACGTGGATGAACCTGGAGAAACTTATGTTGAGTGAAATAAGCAAAGCATACAGGGATAAATATCACATGTGTTCACTCATATGTGGGGGCTAAGAGAGAAAGAATGGAGGAAGGAAAGACCACAGTAGTGCAGTGGTCTTACAAAGGGAGGGAACATTCCTAGGGCTACAAAGTGGAGTGAGGGGGAAAGGGGGAGGGAGAGGGAGGTTGGGGGATAATTGGGTGGGGGACACAGGGTACAAAAGTAATTTCTGGTAATGGGTATGCTGCCAGTATGAATCTGGCCCTCACATCATAGGCACGAGGGGTGACAGTTAGCTTTGTATCTCATGAATATTCATAATAAAAAAAAGAAAAGAAAGTACATGTTCATACAAATACTTGTACACAATATTCATTAAAAAAATAAAATAAAATTCAGTTTTCTGTGACTATGGAATTTGAAGTAACTCAGAAAGTAAAAATTCTAGTTCTGTTAAAAAAAAAAACTGCAGTGCTGGCTGTTGGCAGGTGGCCACAGTTCCTCTTCAAATGGCCCTTTCCACAGTTCTCCTTGAGCATCCTCACAGCACGGTGGCTGGCTTCCCCCGCAGCAAGCCATTCTATAGACCAAGACAGCAGCCACAATGCCTCTTATGACCTATCCTTGGAAGACACACATCATTTTCTATTGGTCCCACAGTGTAGCCCTCATTCAACTGGGGAAGAAACTACAAAGAGGCTTAAATGCCATGAGGCGAGTATCATTGGGGGTCCTCTTGGAAGCCGTTATTCATCTCTTACACCTTACTCTTGAAGTTGGAGTTCACCGAAATGCACTTCTGAGATCAGAGACTGTGATAAAGACAGAAATACCTCACTACTGCCCAAGCTCATCTCTTTAAGACCATCACAAGCTCATGGAAGAGAGACTAGGGCTATCACTTCACTTCAAACTAATCCTTTTGGTTCTAATCATCATTTCTGGTGATATACCTTGGTACCCAACTCAGCCTCCTCTTAGGCTGGCTAGTTCTTGAAGCCTCCAGCAAATGCTATTTATAGCATCTCATCTTTAGTCTTGTTCCCCACATCGACACATTAAAATGGTTTGGGTAGCAGGGTCATGGAAGAAGATGTGGAACATTTGTATCAATGAAGTTAATTCTAGTGGAAACTGGTTCCGAACAAACTGGAAAATGGGGGGGGGGGAACCCCACAAGACTAGAGAGAAGAATCTGAGAAAAACAAGAAAGGCCCTGTTGTGAAAAAAAAGTGCAGGGCATTTGGTGAATGAATTGAAAGAAAGCAAATGTGTCTGGTGTTCTGAAAGCAAGGCAACTCTGCGGTGACAGGAGGGTGAGAGGTGGATAGGGGCCAGCCGGTGCAGGGTCTTGTTGGCCACATACAGGATTTTAATTTTGATTTTTAAAAGTGAAGCAAATGGTATTTGAAAAACAAAACCAACATAGCAATATTGCAGCTGTCCAGGTGCAAGAGGAGGGTGTTCTGGACTGGGATGGTACCAGTGGCGAAGTGGAGAGAGATTTAGGAAATAACATCAAGAGAATTCTTACTTAGTTCCCTTTTTCCACTGCTGAACTGCCCCCAGGCATGCTTGTTGGACTTGTAAAGTCATATTAGGCACACTCATCTTCCTGAACTGCTTCACTCTCACCTCAAAATACAATAATAAATGACCATGCAGAGACGTGTGAACAACAACCAGGGACAACTCAATGAGTGGCCACCCCTGTTCTTACCTCTTCAGAAGTGTTGAGTGCACTGGAACTTGCAATAAAATAACTTGTGTTCAAAGCACTGTCCCTAAGTTGTTCATACAAAGCTGCATGCTTCCATCTTACTTTTTGTTTTATTATACAGAATGTTGACATATGTGACATAGTTGTGACAGATTGACATGACTAATTGATTTTATTTTTTCAAATAAAAACATCACAAAATATGTTTTAGTACTCCCTTCCATATTTTTTGTGAAATAGATTTCCAAGGTTCACCTTTTCCGTCACTTTGAATTTTTATCTCTAGGGACCCTTTTGGCTCAAGTCAACTGCATAACCTGTACACTTTGTAATCTCATTTATGCGAATGAGTATTTGTAAATAGCAGCAGGAGTCGAGTGATATGAAGGAATGTAAGCTAATTTTTTCTTTCCCTTTTATCCTTTTGCCATATGACAAATTTAGATACATCCTTCCCTGGTTGGACTTTAAAATGTGTGCTTTTGGGGGGAATTTGTGGAACTTTTATTTTAGGGCAGTACGGGCATTCCATTTGTATAGATTTTTTCTAATTAGTCATACATAAATCCTTAGTTAAAATTTTAAACCATTGGAATAGTATGACAAGCGCTCTGGAACAAGTTGCTATTGTCCTTGTTATTGTTGTCACTTAAAAAACAGATCAATGACTAGACAGATGTCTGGAAGGACAGTCGTTGCACATCCCATCTCCCGCCCCTGTGCCCATTGTGCTGGGGAGAGCATACACTAGTGTGTGGCAGATGAGACTGCTCTAACTGGCTGTGCCTGTGACATCCTTTTCCTTTTGTGGTGGAAGAAACATTTCATCATTTGGAAAGATTATTTGAGAAACTGTAGAGCATAGTGGATAAGAGTATGTGCTTGAGAGTCAAACTCCCCAAGATCAAATCATGGCTTACCTCTCTGTACTTACCTCTTTGGGTCCTCAGAAGGATTAAATCCATATAAAACACTTAGAATTATTATATGTGCTCAAATTACAGTCCTTGAGCACATTGAAAGTACTCAATAAATGTTTGCTACTAGTAATATTATTAACCTCATAAACAGAATAAAAACAGATTGGTTAAAGGTTTTCATGACTTTATTAAAGTAACAGGATTCTGCTTGATATAATGATTTTTAAATTCAGGATTTGGGTCTAAGGATTCAGGTTGCTAATATTTTCCTGATTGACAATCTCTCTCATAAGTGAGAGAATTTCAGATTTTCCAGGGGCTTATTTTAAGTTCACTCAGATTCACTGACATCATAAAAACAGAGGATAAAGGAGTAGACAGGATGTAGAAATGCATGGATCCTCAATAAAAGTTGGAAAATATAGTACACTGAGTTAAAAAAGTTACCGAAGGGATAGTGGTGGTCAAAGAGCAACCTTGGTGACACACAATTTTCTACTATCTGTGCCTAGCCTCCTAGTAGAGGGAGACCAGATATGAAGAGTGATGTGGGGGCAGAAGAGTCAAGAGAAACCATGATCATGAACCTAAGGGCTTAAGTGGTTGGCTATTACCTGCAGAGTACTTAAAAACTGAGGGAGATGAGCCCTCAGAGCAAATGAAATCATAGATTTAGTTGAAAGGTATTGAAGACAACAAATCAAATCATATTTGTGTCCCGACCCCAGCTTACTCCTCCTACCTCAACACTCAGCAAATAGCTGGTTCCATTCAAAAATGAGGTGTAATTTCTTGTTAGAAAAAGGAACTAGCATACTATCTTTGCTAGATTAAAAGAGAGAGAAAGAAGGAATGTAAGCAAAAAGCAAATAAAGAACATATATCAAATGGAAAATTACCCAAGAAACATGGGGAAGGCTCAGACAAATCACAGTTCTTTATAATAAAGAGTTCTTCACAGTGTCAAAGCATTTATAAAACACATTGATACATCACTCTCTCAAGGAAAGTGGTGGGGGGAGACAGAGAAGAAGAAAAAAAGAAGAGATATGTGTTTAAAGATGATAAAAGTTAACAGAGAAGAAAAGTGAATCTCAGCACTGAGGCAAAAGTTAGATCAAATCAGAAGATTACAGAGATTGAAGCCATATCGGAAGAAACAAAAATAGAAAAATCGTAACTGAAAATATCCAAGGAGATATGGCAATCAGGCTAGAGGAAATCACATAAAATGAAAAGAAAATATGAAATAGATGTAAAGTGTTAAGAAAGTGAATGTAATAATAGAGACAATTGTAATTATGGGAGATTGTCAAAGAAGAGTCAACACATATAAAATCTATGTTCCTGAAAAAGACAATAGAAAAAATATATATAAGGAATAATAGAATACAAATAATTCTTCTAACAGTGGAAAATTTTAGTGAAATAATTGAATCTAAAGATGGAAAGGGCACACACATTATCCCAGGAAAATTGATGTAGAATTAATACCAAAACATTTCCCAGTAAAGTTACTGAATTAAGAAAAAAAATCATATGGGCATCCAGGCAGAGAAAAAAAGTCACATTCAATATGGAAAAAATCAGACTTCAGCACAGCGACATACAAGTATAATGCCCCAAAACACTGGAGAAATATGTTTAAAGTTCTGAGATAAAGAAAGTGGGATTGATACATTTTTATACCTAGCCAAGCTGTTTTTCCAATATACACTGGGTAGACATTCTAAAAAGACAAGGATGCAAGAAATAGATCAAGCTTGAGTCCTTTTTAAAAGAGTTGGAGCTCAAAATTTGTGAGCCAATGTTGAGTGATAGGGAAAAAATAGTCTATATCAATATGAACGCTCTATAAAGGTTGCCCTTAAGGTCTGGTTTATAAAGCACGTATTTTGCTTTGTGTTTGCATTAATTTTTTTTTTTTTTTTTTGGTTAGCTAAAATTAATTTTTTTTGTTTTTTTGTTTTATTTTTTTATTTTGTCAATATACAATGTGGTTGATTATTGTGGCCAATTACCGAAAC
>NW_007728435.1:253817-254525 GCF_000696425.1 Galeopterus variegatus | reverse complement strand
AATAGTTTACAGAATTTTGTTTGTTATTGATTTCTAATTTTAATCCATTGTGGTCTGAAAAAATACATGGGATAATTCCAATTTTTTTTAATTTGTTGAGACTTGATTTGTGACCTAACATGTGATCTATCCTGGAGAATGATCTGTGTGCTGATGGAAAGAATGAATATTCTGAGGTCTTTGGTTGGAATGTTCTGTAGATATCTGCCAAGTCCAATTGGTATATTGTGTTGTTTAGATCTTGTGTTTCTCTGCTGATTCGTTGCCTAAATGATCTGTCCAATATTGACAGTGGGGTGTTCAGGTCCCCTGCTATTATGGTATTTGTGTCTATTTCCTTCTTTAGGTCTAATAGAGTTTGTTTTATAAATCTGGTTGCTCCAATATTGGGTGCGTATATATTTAAGATTGTTATGTCTTCTTGATGGATCAATCCTTTTATCATTATGTAGTGTCCCTCATTATCTTTTTTTTTTTTTTTGTCCTTTTTGAGACCGGCCACACCGCGCTCAGCCAGTGAGCACTGTGAGTGCACCGGTCATCCCTATATAGGATCCGAACCCGCAGCGGGAGCGCTACTGCGCTCCCAGCGCCGCACTCTCCCAAGTGTGCCACGGGCTCGGCCCCCTCATTATCTCTTTTTATGGTTTTTAGTTTAAAGTCTATTTTATGTGATATGAGAATAGCTATTCCATCTCGTTTTTCTTT
>NW_007728435.1:253362-253805 GCF_000696425.1 Galeopterus variegatus | reverse complement strand
TCCTTGGGTTGTAGATAGCCTTTTGTTTGTTTGTTTGTTTTCTCTTCATAGATGCCATTTTATTATACTAGTGGGTTTTGATTTTTCTTGGGTTTTTATGGAAGTGGTAGTTGTTTTTCAGGTACCAAACCCATTACTCCCTTGAGAATTTCTTGTAAGGTTGGTCGTATGGTAGTGAACTCCTGCAGTTTTTGTTTGTCTGAGAAATATACTATTTGCCCTTTGTATTGGAAGGTTAGCCTTGCAGGGTAGAGTAGTCTTGGCTGGCAATCTCTGTCTTTTAGTATTTTGAATATATCATCCCATTCCTTTCTGGCTTTTAGGGTTTGTGATGAAAAGTCTGATGTTAGTCTGATTGGGGCTCCCTTATAGGTGATTTGACGCTTCTCTCTTGCAGCTTTTAAGATTCTCTCTTTGTCTTTGAGTTTTGCCAATTTGACTAT
>NW_007728435.1:234111-252362 GCF_000696425.1 Galeopterus variegatus | reverse complement strand
TCTTCAATGCTTTTAATTCTTTTTTCTTTTTTTTTTTTTGGTCTGCCTGTGTTATTTCAAACAGCCCATCTTCAAAGTCCGAAGTTCTCTCTTCTACTTCTGCAAGCCTGCTGGTTAAACTCTCTATTGTGTTTTTTATTTCATTGAATGAATTCTTCAGCTCAGCAAGCTCTGCTACATTCTTTTTCAGGGCATTGATTTCCTTGTACATTTCTTCTTTCAGGCCCTGTATACTTTTCCTTATTTCATCATGTTGTCTAGCTGAGTTTTCTTGTATCTCATTCAGTTTCCTTAAAATTATCACTCGAAATTCCTTGTCAGACATTTCAAGGGCTTCTTGTTCTATAGGATCTAGAGCTTGAGAATTATTACCCTTTGGTGGTGTGCTTTCTTGATTTTTCATATTTCTGGTATCTTTCCTTTGATGTTTAGTCATCGTGGCAGGGGATTTCACAATCTACTGGTTTGACACGATTGTCTGGCTAGGATGTTGCTGGTGTTGCCAATTTGGTATAGGTACCTCAGTGTCTGCTTGGTTGGCCACTAGTGCCTTGTGTGTGTGGTTGCCTCAGGTCTTGGGCCTCTCTGGTCAGCATGCACTCGGCCGGGCTGCTGGGTCACGCACCGGCACTGCAGGGCGTGTGGTCTCTGCAGAGCTTCCACCTCCCCTGCTGGACAACTCCCTGTTCTGCACGAACTCGGCTGCTGTGTCACGTGCTGGCACTGCAGGGCGTGTAGCTTAACTGAGTTGCCTGGACTTGTATACACTGTTTTCTCTTCTATTCACTGCAACTGGCTGATCTTTATAAGGGTGGTGTCATTTCGCAAAGGAAGTGATGTGAAATGCCTAAGACAGGATGACACGTGAACTTCTTAGAGTTTTGGAGGCTGGGAAGTCCAAAGTTCAGGGAATGCATCTGGTGAGGGTCTTCCTTGGTGGTAGCTTCAGTGACACAGGGTATCACATTGCAAGATGGTGGAAGCAGAACTGTGTTTGCATTCATTTGACTCAGCTATCAGATGTAACTATTGGAAGTCAGTCCAAGAAGAGAAGGTGAGAAAAATCGATATGAGAACCAACAAATATTTTATCAGCAAAGACTTTGCATCAGTGGGAGAGATCATTTTTCATTATTTCTTTTTTCCTTTACATATAAATCACAAGATTATAGCATGTCTCAAAAAAGCGCTTTGCCAAAAATTGAAAACTTATATTCTAGAAGAGTTGCCATGGGATTTTAGTAGGTAATGAAATGAATTATTAGAACACATTTCTTCTTTAATTCAGTTTAGTGTAAGAACAGCTGAGACTTAAAGGCTAGTAATTTTAAATTATCTTTGGCAAATCCATAGGTTTGTCCAACTGAACTCAGTTGTACACATTTTCATAGTATATTACCTTATTTCCAGGTATGTCTGATGAGTCATTTTTTGATACACTGCAATTCTGCTCTAGTATTCAGTTAAGTCACATGGCTCATGCAACAGATTTTAAAAGTAATTAATACTATCACATCTCAGATTAGGAGGAAGAGAAATGCAGAAACACAGCTGGAGAAGGACACCAATGTCACACCCATGCACATCTTCCTCCTCCTCAGTCTTTTTCTTCCATGCTCCTCTCTTGCTTTTAGAGAGGCGAATGGGATGAGCCACCAACCTTTCCTTTATCAGCCTGGTGACCATCAGTTGGTTGAGCACAGGCCTGATGCTATTCTGGAGGCAGAGGGAAACCTGGAACCAGGGAAGTTCCCTGTGACCACAGCACTCTACCTGTCTACCTGCATTGAAGAGGCATGGAGACACAGCTGTGCAGATTCTTCTTCGTTCCTATCTTCATAATCGTATGAATCATATTGAGTACCCTCAGGTACCTGCCAGTTTGGAGGAGTGTTTTAATCAAAGCAAAGACATGCCACTAGTTGTCATCAAATCACGGTTTAACATGGCCCACATCCTGATTAAGGAAAGGCTGCAGGGCTGGCATGGTGGTGTATCTCATGAGTGGAGAGGAGAGAACAAGTGTTTTACTCATCAGATGATGAAAATCATGTTAACAAAGACTTTTAAAAAATGAAGTGTTGTTACAGGGACTGCCTTTCCCAGAGTCACAGGGTCAGGCTAGGTGGCTGTGTTGAGTTTGTAACTCTTTCCTCTTAGTTCATCTTTAGTGGCTTCTAACCACATGTAACAAACTTACCTTTGTGATGAATAGATATTATTCTGGGATTTCTTAAATTCAAAAACAATCATTTCTGCAGTTTGTAACTCTTTCCTCTTAGTTCATCTTTAGTGGCTTCTAACCACATGTAACAAAGTTACCTTTGTGATGAATAGATATTATTCTGGGATTTCTTAAATTCAAAAACAATCATTTCTGTGGTAAAAAAAAAAAAGACATAACTTTCTTTTTTTCCCCATCTTAGATAACTTACATACGACAAGAATATGAAACAAAATTCAAAGGGTTGATGCCAGCATCTCTAAGACAAGAACTTGAAGACACCATTTCTTCCCTAAAATCACAGGTAATTACTGGAATCAAGGCATTTTCCAAGGACATAGGTCATGTGTGTATCCTGAAAGGAAACTAACATAAATTTAATTCTGAATAGATGCCAGAAATCAGTGTGATGTCATAGCATAACCTACTCCCCAGGATGAATTGTTTGTTTGTTTTACTTTTTTTTCTTACTACTTTGAGAACTCATTGTTTTGATAAGATTTTCTTAAAATCACCCTTGAAATTGAAAAGTTCTATTATGGTGATTTTCATTCATTTATAGTCCACATTCCGATAGGGCTTCACCCTTTTATTCTTGGTACCAGGTCCAAAATACCATCACTTAGCACATTGCTGATTGCTCACTGTGTTAAAGTGCAGAGAAATCGAAAGCACGGTTAAGTTAGAAGCATTTTTATTCTGGTGTGTTTCATATGGTTAGAGATAGTAAAATGTGTAAGTTCAAGGAAAAATAATGAGAGGTATTGAGACGATTAGGTTAAATATTTATTGCTGAAATGTATGGTTCTTGGTATAGTTCATAAAATATGTGAGATAAAATTGATTTAAATTTAGATATTTATTTAAAACTTCAAACATAAGTGTTCTCTATATGCTCTTGTATTGTTTGAATGTTTTATGCACTGCTGGTCTAGTGAGTTTTTTTAGCTCAAACATAAGAAATGGTTCACATATTTCCATTTCCAATATACTCAGAAATGTAAGACAATTTTTCCTGGAAAATTCCATGAGGAAAGGATTTCTTTACTCTCTGTGCCAAGAATTGTGCCTGGCACATAGTAGGTGCTCAATAAATTTACTTATGAATAAAATAAATGATATAATTTGATGATATTCAGATTAGCTCTTTGTATGTATTGGATAAAACATGCAGCAAATTTTAGCTGTTTATTTTATATTTCCCTCAAGTCTTTTATCTGAAAAAGGGGCTGGCCAGTTGGTTAGAGTGCAATGTTCATTATATCAGTCCTTATACTACTCTTTGCTGTTGCTTCTGTAGGCTAGGAAGTTTTGCTGTGCTTGGTCCTGCATATTAAAATAGGTACTTGAGGAGAGTGTTAACACAGAAAGGGTTAAGAAATCTTTATTTACATGAAAAGCTCTCCTCGAGGTATGGTTTACCCATTAACTTTGTAGGAGTCAGCTATGTAGGACCTGACACCTTCAGAGGAGGTTTTTTTAGGTGGGGGAGGGGGCATGGGGGAATCTGATACCCACCTGCAGGGCTTCTGTTATCATTCATATCATTTCACTGTAATAAAAGCCACTTCAGCCTCCTAAAACTGGATGTTGACCCAGAAAGAGAGTGCTGCCAGCTGCGATCAGGCCTCAGAATTGGCAGCTGCATGGAGGAGTCACAGGCCATATAGTGGGCAAATTTAGTTTGAAAGCACAGGTGCCTGTGTTTTTTGAAAATTGTTGGAATTCCGATTGCAAAGCACA
Organism: Galeopterus variegatus; assembly: GCF_000696425.1. Lineage (NCBI taxonomy): Eukaryota > Metazoa > Chordata > Mammalia > Dermoptera > Cynocephalidae > Galeopterus > Galeopterus variegatus. Next base: position 248,395 of record NW_007728435.1, on the reverse strand, counting down.
GTGGGGGATGGGGAGTTGAATCAGTGTAATCCTTGCATCTGTCAAAATTATCAGTTGTCCTACGGGTCGTTTGAGCAATTGCATAAAATTAAGGGGGTGATATTACAAATAAGCAAAACTGACAGGACCACTTTGATAGGCACCCATGTAGAAAGACTGTGTTTTCCTCTCTTTCAAGCATATATTCTATTCTGCCAGCTGTACTCTCTTGCACAACTATGTTTCGGAATCAACCGTTGCCATGGTTTCACTTCAGACCAAAGGGGCTAGAGTAAACAATTCCAAAATGATCAAATACCACTGACTCTTGATTACATTAAGGCATAGTATGTTATCCCCAAACCATTTTTATTTGGTTGTAAAAGGTGCTTTTGAATTTATGCCTACTACAGGTTATCTTTAATAGTATAGAAATTTACACTTCAAAATAATCAAATGTGTTGCAAAGGTCTGATTTAAGGGAATATGCTAAGCATCCCAGTTCCCTCCATCCCCCAGCTTCCCAGGAGAGGGTGCGTGGGGTGGTATGTAATCTAAGCTCTGCGGTAGGCAGTTCCTATTGGTTGTTTTAAGTCATCCTCATAACCTTGGGAAGTAACTGTCATTAATCCCATTTCACAGATGAGCCATCAAGAGCTTAAGTAACTTTCCTAGAGCCATAGAGGCCAAGCCAGGAATTGAACCAAGTTGGCCTAACTCCAGACAAGTTCAGGCTCTTTCCAGTGCAAAATACTGTCTCTCCAACCTCAGGGAATCCCCAGAATGGATTGAGGTTTCCAGAAAGCAGTAATTTTCTTTTCACTCACTTATTCATTCATTAAACTGCTGGTGAATACCAACTACATGCTCAGCCCTGAAAAACAAAACAAAACTGGGAATACAGAGATTTTACAGTCATTCCTGCCCCAGGAGAGCTGTCCGTTTTGGGGGAGAGACATGAAAACAAGTAACCACTAGTCAGTATGAGCACTGCTGAGATCAGAGCACAGGAACGTGGAGGAGGGAGTTCCTGACTTTGCCTAGGGCTGGGATGGGCAGTTGGGGAGGAGGCAAGCGCAGGAGAGGTGACTTTCGAACCAGACAGTGGAAGAGGAATAAGAGATAGCCAAGCATTCCAAGAGAGAAAAATGGCTTTTGCCAAGGGGCAACCGAGGGTGGCTGACATGGTGTATAATGCTGTGACGGTGGGAAGGGTGCGAAGAGACATGGAGCCAGCCACAAAGAGAGGATGGAGCCAGATCAAAATGGCTCTGTAATAAGGAGTCTGAATTTATTTTGCAGCCTCTGATGGGTTTCCAGTAGGGATGGGATGTGACCAAATGTAAAAAACACAACATTGACTTTCAACAAATCCTCTGAGTTTAAGGTAGAGAATTACCTGAATTTAAACAAAATCTTACCATGCTATTTGCACAATATTGACGTTTAAGCCATGTTCACCTCTTCTCATACAAGGTTTCTTTTCTAGGTTAATTTTCTGCAAAAGAGAGCATCCATCCTTCAAGAAGAACTGACTACATATCAAGGCAGAAGGTATAGCCCTTGAGCACAGTGCCTTCTGATTAGTTTGTATTGTTTCCTCCTGTGAGTCTCCCGGTTTACCATATGAGTCTTTATTAAAATGCTTAGACATAATTTCAGTTTTGAAAAAAAAGACTTGTTTTTAGTAAACAGCCTATCTTTGAGAAATCACCCACCTCTTTTCCTCGCAGTGTTTAGTCAGTACTGTTAGAACAGAATGAGGGGCTGGGCAGTGAGCTCAGCTGGCTAGAGCATGATGCTGATGACACCAAAGTCCAGGGTTCAAGTTCTGTGGCAACCACAGGAAAAAAAAAAAAGAAAAGATGATAGAGTCTGCAGAGGTGTGGCAAGTCTGGGCCTCCCCTGGGTGGTCATGGCGAGACTTTGTTGTGAATCCCACTTGCAGGGCTAAGCAGATGCTGTCTTCCTCTTAGTGAGCTGATGCAGTTCTTGATATGATGGCTCATGTCCTCAAAGTCCCATATCCCCTGGGGGTTTGGCGCTGTTCTCTAGACCAGAATCCACCAACGTCTCAGTGATGTCGCAACACTCACAGCGACTAAGTGTCCCCAGTGTGCACTTCTCAGGGATGCGCAAGACCTTTTTAGTCAAAGGTTCCCAGTGACATCATGGACACAGATTGTGTTTACCTGCTCTAATTCAGTCCTACAGTCTTCCTTTTAGTGCAGTGAAAGACTTGAACCACCTATTTGGCATTGAATTAAAAGGAAAGAACTTGTGAATCATTCACTTTTCAAAAGATTCTGTTTGCTTGGTGTAGATAAGATTTGCTCCCTTATAAGCAGAAATAATGAGATTTTGATATCAAATATACTTTTTAACCCCTGACCTACTTCTCCAGAATTTTGTAACTGATCGACCTATTAAACCTAGAGAAAGTCATAACTGAGGTTTTCGATTTTCAGGTAACTGCACAAGAGAGTGAAATGGTTGCATTGTCCAGGTTGCACTGTGGATTTCCTCCTGCAGGTTTGAAGATTTGGATATTGTAAAGTAAACTGTGAGATCAGTGGCATATTTTAATACTTAAATGTAATTAAGATCATAAAAAACATGCATTATTCACGCATTAGTGGGGTGGTTTATTTGTGTCTGCCTAACTTTTTTTTAACACTCCTTCTGATTTCCATATTTATGCGCCTTTGAGTATGTGCTGAGAATTGCTTATATTGGGAAAAGAAATGATTTCTTATGGTATACCTTGTTATTGCTTCTTCATAGAATTTTACCAGTTACGTATGATCAAAATCACGTTTGTAGTATCATATCAAAATTTTTAACCTGTTTACATTGTTTTCATGTTCATGTTCATATATTATTAAAATATTATTTTGTACTTACCAGTTTTATTTCTACTTTTTATCACACCTCATTTACTAAAGTAAGTGTGACACATACATGGTATTTTTCCCTAGCAAATACTTGATTGTACTTTGGGGAAAAATACCTTATGTCATTTCAAAGACAGATCCATAATTAGTGCATGAAGTTGGTATTTAGAATAAAATCACTGCATCATCTGATATCAGTCCAAGTATTTGCATGTTGGTCTCCAATCTGATCCTGGAACTCCAAAAGCAGAATGGTATAAGAATTTTATGTAGCAGCTATGGTTTAATTGTTACTTTCTTGATCTCTCTTTTTATGGCAGTCCAAGTATTTGCATGTTGGTCTCCAATCTGATCCTGGAACTCCAAAAGCAGAATGATATAAGAATTTTATGTAGCAGCTATGGTTTAATTGTTACTTTCTTGATCTCTCTTTTTATGGCTGCTGTAATTGTAATATCAATCAAAGATCTTCACAAAAGCCTAAAAATGTAGAGTCATGTTAGAAGGATGCAGCACATTGGCAAATGATCACAGAATAGGCTTTAATTGATCTGTTTTCATGTGGGCACCTCCTCCTAGAGAGAATATGGTGTTGCTCCCATAAGTGGATGTGTAAATCTGGGTCCCTCTCTCTGTGTGAATGCCAGTAAGAGTTCTGTGCTGATCTGTCAACCCTGATTGGCCAAGGAAATTTTGAAGTGCACTGAATGGATGCTCCAGATTCTTCTGTGACTGCACTGTGGTGCGTCATGCCACGGGCCTTTTGAGACACTCCAAAAATCTGGCCCATGGGTGGGGCTGTGGTCATCTGATTTACTGTAAAGGGACAGGGCAGAAAGTTTATTTACACTTTTTCAAAATTCTTTTCTCTTTCCCACGCCCTTATCTGTTGTTTGCTGCCCAAGTATTAATTACCCTTTTTTGTGCTGTAACTGAGACACAGAGATGATAATGAAGTACCAGGTTTTACAGCCACTTCCACAGACAGGGTGAGGATCAGCACAGGCGTGGGTGTGTGGTGGCCATCAGTGGAGGCCTGGCATTCTTGCACTAAATCATCTGTGTGGGGCCACCACACTGCCTGTTGACGCTTGGACACTCACCCTGACAGTCTGTGTCGTTTGGAAGATAAGGTTTTTCCTGCATATATGATAAATTACAGTACTGGCTTCAAGCAAAAGCAAAATCATAGCAGATGCTATTAAATCCACCTAATGAATGAGGACAATTAGTACTCAGACTGTGATTTAGTACTTGGAAGGGGAAGATTAAGGCTACATGATTAATGTTAAATACTTCTGTACAGACTATGGAAAACAGGTTGAGGTTCAACAGACTTGAATAGTAAGGTTATTAGCTGTTTGAAGTGAAAATACTTTGTGAATTGTATTGTATGCTGGAATTGGAACTCCCACTCAAGAATATTTGTTTTCCATGGGTAAATATCAGTAGGTGTTTTGGAAAGTTGCCTTCTATTCTTTCTTTTCCTTATTTCAAGGGTTATGAAATTACAAACACTGGTGAACCTTTGACATTACCCAGATCCTGTTACCCTTCTGAAGCGTGTCATGTATGTGTGGGAGTAAATGAAATGAAATTTTAGGGCAGTTTGATTGGAAGTGATTGGAATGGGTGGTTGACACTAATATATTTTGTGAACATTCTCTGATGCAGGAAGAGAAAGAAAAATTGCATTTGTGTGTTTGAAATTCCTTTCTGAGTTGAGCACTGTGTATAGAAATGGCTACTGGGATAAAAAGTAAGTGCTCAGGAAGTAAATTATAAACCTTGTGCCTTATTATAAAATCATCTAAGATTTCATCCTTTCTTTTATCTGGTAGAAGATCAATTGTTCATTACAAGTACCTAATTTAATTACATCTCAGGTTATTATAACTGGCTGCTGTACCTGAGTCATCCTCTTGTGCTTTTTATATTTCAACATGTAATTGTCAACAGGTAGTGATTGATAAAGCACTTGGATCAAGCCAAGCAGAGGAAAAACTCTGGGATCACAGCATTCTTGATGTGTGTTGTTATTCAGTTATGGGGTCAGGAAAGAGAAAAGTTAAAAGGAAAGTCAGTTATTCAGTCATCTGCGTATGTCATAGTTTTGTTTGAGTCACTATTTCTGCATCACCAAGCAGTGAGCCCTTTCAGGAGTCTGACCTCTGATTTTTTGCAACCTCCCCTCTTAACAATGAACTCCACAGAGGGCAGCCATCACGGGGCACAATGGAGTGAAAAAGACTAAGACAGAGGGAACAGAGGATGGACAGACTTGCTTCATAGATTGTACAAAAGAATTGACTATGACTCAAGGGAAATAGCTGAGATTCAGACATTACCCTGTAATGTCACATATTAACAGTAATTTCTTCAGAAACAGGCACATGCTGATAGTGGTGAGCAACCTCATTAAAGGAATCTGCAGAGAAAGTGCAGAAAGAAGAAACTGTGAGTTTGAATTAACAATTAACAGCTCTCTTATTGAAGTGCATCACCATCCATAGAAGGCAGTGGTGTGGTGTTTCAGCTTTCTTTCTAAGAGTAAAAAGGAAAGGTAAAACATCAAAAATGGTGGGAGAAAAGTTTCAGAACCCAAGGTCATTTTAATTCATGTTTCCTTAAAAGAACTATCTCTTCCGAGCTTTCATATTTTGTTCAGAAAGGTCGTCTCTTTTAAGCCTTGTCATTAAAGACGGTTTGCTCTTTAAAGTGAATTATCAAAGGGTGTAGAAATTGCAAGTTACTGAAACTAAAATGCATGATCAATTTTAAGTCTGCTAACTAAAGCCTACTTAAAATTGGATGTGCTTTTGTCCTGGCAGCCTCTTTGATAAAACCAGAAAAAGATACATGGTTGACCAATTCAAAGTAGGGAAGGAAGATAATTAGATAAAACTTTTTTTTCAACTATTGAAGTGGCTCTTGGCTTTGGAGACTTGATTAGGAGCTGTGGCATAGGCTATAATGGTGTCTGAAAAGTGAAAATTGAATATCCCAGATTTTGACCTGGTTAGTATTAACATTCTTCACTATATTGTTTTTAAAATAGAATCAAACTTAAGATCATGTTATTTATCCCTCATATAGAGGAAGAGAAATGAAATTTGTAACATAAGACTGAAGGAATTTTAAAATCTTGATCCCTCACCAATATCTAGTTGAGTTGAAAATTTGTTCTTCCAGACATTTCAGTTTTAATCAAAGATTTCCATCAGGCAAATCTTTTAAAACCAAAGACCCAAGATGTTGCCATAGATTTTGCTGTTTTGAGAACTGAAGCTTAGTCTAGACTTCAGGCTAATAAATATTCTTATATCCTCTTTGGGAGTCTACCACTTAAGAGAAGCCTCGTGGAAAATAGCTAGTTGGACATAAAGACTTTATCATGGAACGGAAAGAGAGGGCTACCTAGTAAGAAGCCCGATGTATTTAATTAGCTAAAATGTGGTTATGTGAGTGAAACTATTTTGTACATACCCCTTTACTTTAGCTAGGAAAGGAAATTAGTTTATAGGTTGAGTCTACCCATTAGCTTTATTTCCTTAGGTAATTCTCTATACCTATCTGGGCCTTGCTTTTCTAATTGATAACATAAAGGGGTATAACTAGACCATTATTTCCCAAACTATACCATTTCAGTCCTCTTATTCAGTTTTTCTCAAGCTAGTATTCCATCAAGCCCTATTTTGTATAATTTGTCTTGAAGTATTCAGATTTGATATTTAGGAAATGTGGCATGCTATATCCCACTCTTGAAGACACATTTACATAACTCATTCATTGATTCATTTAATAAATAGTTATTGATTGCCAACTGTGTGCTAGATAGCACATTAACCACTCTAAAACTTAAAGGCTTAAGCAATACTTTATTATAAAACAATAATGGCAATTTATTATAAGACACCAATTTATTATCATATCTCTCGGTGCTGAGGTTGACCAGACTCAATTAGGCTGTTCTCACATGGGTTTCATGCAGATGCGGGCTGGGGTGGCAGTCTTGGGAGACAAGGGCTTACTCACATGGTGGGCAACAGATACTGCCTGTTGGCTAGAGCATGGAGACTGTGAATAGCCCTCAAGAGCAAGCCCAGCAAGAGACCAGACATAGAAGCCACTATCCCCATAAGGTCTATGCCCAGAAACTGGCACAGCATCCCAGAGTCAAGGGTAGAAGACATAGACCCCAGCAAAGTCAAAGAGTCTGTGACTATCTTTAATCTGCCACACCCTTTGGTAAAGAAGTCTACTTAATTTTCTTTAACCTGGAATTGCCTAAAATGATTTGATCCATGGAATAGTTGTATAGCCTTTTCTGTGGCCCACATATTTTATTACACAGAATTCTGTGAAATATTGATTTGAGAAACCCAAACCTAAGTGATTGCTAAAAAGTTCCTTCCTGTCCAAAAAATTCTGTATCATGTTTCTACAATCACAGGTTAAATTGGGGATTTAGAAACCCTTCTTGAGAAGCCCTGAGTTAGGAACATTTGGTAAGGCCGTGTCTTCCTCTGTGATTCTTTTGAAAGATGGTAGCAACCATAGTTGAATGTTTTTCTCAGCTCTTCTCTGTTTGGGCTTGATATACACTGTTTATCATAATTATCTTAGGAAGTGTATTATTATAAAGGTCCACCAAAACTCATACACTGTGTTTAGGATGGTTTTTCCTTCTTTCGTGGAACTACCAGGCACAAGGAAGGATGTGGATTTGATGGGCCTGTGAAGGGAAATTTCCTGAACCACAGAACACTTAAAAACTACTCAACCGAGTAGAGCATGATTATCTCGATAAACAAGTGAATCAGCCTCCTCATCGCCCCGTTAGCTTTCTCACCACTGCAGGGAGTTCTCTCTGTTTATGCCACTTGCCCATCTCCTGAATCTCACTCTTCTCAGCCCGAGCCTGGGTGGGGGAATGTAAATATGTAAACAGAGCCGAGTGCCAAGAGCGAGGCTGCCTTCCTGCTAACTCTGCATCTTACGGAACGCTGCAGATCGCTGGACGATTGATCCAGCCTAGTGATCAGCATGTGTTTTGAAAACATTGAGATGATTGGTTTGCCGAGTTCAGCTCTGTTCAGCAAGCAGAGCCTGAGAGTTGGAGGGTGAAAGGAAAATAGAAAAGCCACTTTTTCCTTAGGAAGAGGAAATATTTTCATAATAGGATGGTGGAGGGTTCTGAGGATCTTGCTCTTTTTAAAGAAATATCTTGACATCAACTGATGTTTCTGAAAACCAAGTTTTATGCTTCCCAATTTTGCTTCACACCAGGTGGCTGACAGAGCTGTCATTTCCCCAACATCAACCCTCATGTTGCTCAAGTTGTGTGTAAACATGGGTCCTAGTCCAGTCTCCCTTGAACACTTTGGTGTTTCCCAGCTACAGCATTGTCACAAGCCTGTGTGAAATCCTTTTCAAAACTGATCATTTGGCCCATTACATATCATTGTGTTTGTAATAAAAATATTTATCCAGGCCAGGCCTCAGTGGTTACCGCGTGAGGCCTGGGCGGTGTTGCTTCATCGTGTCTCCACCTGCTCCTTCTCCGAGTTAAGGATCTGGTAACAGTTTTCTGCCTAGAGTGGTATTTCTTACAGTGTTAGGGAACCTTTCTCCAACCGAGTTCCCACTTGTGTTGTCTGATTTTCTTCTTCAGTATTTTTATTTATGCATTTGGGCATGTGAATTTGGAAGCTGCTGGAATATAAGTCGGGTAGATTAAAGTTTTTCTTTTAAAACCCTTTCTGTGATCTTATTTGGATTGTGTGTATGTGTATATATGAGTGTGTAATGGCAAATCCATACATCTTTTCTTTATAGTGCCAAAAATCTTTTCTAAATAGGCTAAATAAGATAGCAAACCTAAGTAGACCTTGTACTACTGGCCCCTGCTGTTAGGTACTTTGCCTAAAATAATATATTGCTCCTTCTCTCTCTTTTTTTATTGGCAGAAGAGAAAGATTAATTGGCCCCACCTCCATCTCACATTGTAATTATTGTTCTCCTTGTGTTATCACCTCTAATATGCGAGGAGCATTTTCACTTCATATAAATTGTAGATTGAGCTCAACTCTTCAAAAATCAAATGTTTGCTCAAAAATTAAACATTCTGCAGACCTTTGCTGAGTGCCTTGTCTGTCCCTGGGACTGAACCTGTGACTTGGAGGCAAACAAGGACAAATAAGACTCTGGCAGCATGCTGCTTGCCCGTAAAGAGGTCGTGATCCAGAAGGGAAGAGAAAACATTTATAAAAACGAAAAAAAAAAAAAAGGTAATATAAGAGAGAACATGATCTTTGTATAAAAGCAATGCCAAATATTGAGAATCCCAAGGAAGCAGTAACATTTGAAATCAAGTCTGACTTGAAATCAAGGTGACTCTTAAGCTGGAGTTTGTGATAGGAGCAGGATTTTAGTAGGTAGAAATGTGGAAGGGCCTTTTGGATGGAGTCATAGCCAGTGAAGTAGTTCAGATCATCTAGATGACAGCTGCTGAGAGAAAAGTAGGATGAGATGAGTCTTAAAGATGTGTCGGAGTCAAATTATGGAAGACAAAGGGAACTGCGTTCGCTGACTACCTACAGTGCCGGTTGAGGCCTCAGCACAGACTGGCATGTTGCTTAGTTTCTCTGAGTCTGGGTTTTCTTATCTTAGGAAATGGAGGAAATAGAATGTGGTTATGAAGATCAAATGAGATAATGCATTTAAAAAGTCTAACAGGCAATAAACTTTCAATAAATGAAGGCTATTTTTATTTTATGATAATCTCCAATAATTTCATGAGATAAGTATTATTTATACTTGAGGAATCTGAAGCAAAGAGAAGTTTGGAAATTTGCCCAAGGCCACATATCTAATATCTGGTGACAGCAGAAATTGGAACTCCTGTGTCTCTCATTCACTCATTTTTTGCTCTTTTCACTCTAATGCATTGCTTCCATGGATGAGGAGAAATTTGGAGTTTGTTTTATAAGCAACAGGGAGCAATTAAAGAGTTTTGAGCAGGGGAATTACACCGTCAGAAATTGCTGTATGAGCATATGTCTAGCAACAGTATGGAGTGGAATGGATTAGAGGAGACAAGAGGCTGGAGGCAGGGAACTTAGAAAATGTATGCAGTATTCCCATAAACTGGTCCAAGTTCCCAGTAAGAGAAGAATTTCTCTGTGAATGGAAAGTAGGTCAGAGATTGAGTAGCCACTGTGGCACCGAATGAATGACTAATGCATTGCTTCCATGGATGAGGAGAAATTTGGAGTTTGTTTTATAAGCAACAGGGAGCAATTAAAGAGTTTTGAGCAGTGGAATTACACCATCAGAAATTGCTATATGAGCATATGTCTAGCAACAGTATGAAGTGGAATGGATTAGAGGAGACAAGAGGCTGGAGGCAGGGAACTTAAAAAATGTATGCAGTATTCCCATAAACTGGTCCAAGTTCCCAGTAAGAGAAGCATTTCTCTGTGAATGGAAAGTAGGTCAGAGATTGAGTAGCCACTGTGGCACCGAATGAATGATTGTGAAAGAGAAGGAAACATAGGTGGGGCCTAGGTTTCTAGCCTAAGAAGATGTATGGCACAGATTTGAATGGGGGGAGAATGATGTGTTTGGGTTCAGGCATAATGAGCTTCATCAGGTAACTGGAAACCTGGGTCAGGGCCCAGAGATTTGTCAAGCAGGAACATCTCAGAGTTGATGCTGGAAGAGCCAATGGTTTCACCAAAAAGGGGAAGGGCTGGGTGGAAATAGAAAAGGACAGGGAAAGAGATAAAAGGGGACCAGGAGAGAGTGCACTGTTCAGGAAGCCGAGGAAAAGGTTTATAAAAGAGAAGCAGTGGGGCTGGCCCTGTGGCTCACTCGGGAGAGTGTGGCACTAGTAGCGCTGAAGCCACGGGTTCAGATCCTCTATAGGGATGGCCGGTGCGCTCACTGGCTGAGTGTGGTGCAGACCACACCGTGCCGCGGGTTGCGATACCCTTACTGGTCACAAAAAAAAAAAGAAGCAGTGGGAAAGAGAGAGCTGGTCAGCAGGGTCAGACACGGAGTGCTTCAAAGAGGATAAAGTTCTTTGAGTTTGCACTTGAGGAAGAAGTCAGGATGGGTGATGGATGAGAGGAGGCCATCTCAACTCCTTGCGGGTCCCAAATGAAGGGCCTGGCAGTTCCCAGACCTCTCTAGTCCTGAGATTAGTGGAAAGGGGGACAGATGTTCTGAGAGCTCCTTAGGGATTGGAGGCAGGGTTCCTTTGTTGATTCTAAATAACAGTTTGCAGTTGCTGATGCTTCCGCAGGACGCTAAGCCCACAAGAACACTGGAGCTCATGTAGGCCCTGTGGTGTGAATTGGTGGTATCCTGAATAATTTATTAAAGTTTAGAGAAATATTTTTGCAAGTCCAGCTCGTCTCTCATCATACAATCTTCACCAATTTGTAAATTTCATAGAGTTGCTAAATGAAGTTAGCCACTTTGCAAACTAGCCCTCAGAATAAATCGTGATAATAAAATCGGTTCTCCATGAGGGAAGTTCCTCTATATTCAGTCAGATGTTTTTCTTGTGATCCTTACTAATATGAAATTCTGGAGTTATCATTGGTTTTCACGTTGGTTTTTAGGCACTTTAATTCTCACCAAGAGCAACAAAATGTCAGCTTTAACTTAAGTTGATATTTAGGCAGAACTTAACCTTGAGTTAGCATACTTATCACAAAATTACACTTTTTAATGCTCAGCACCCCCCCCCCCAAACACACAGTAATTAATGCAAGCCAATGGTTGTGAACCCATTTTGGGGGTAGAGAAGATTACATTAAAAATGGGACAATGTAAGGGTCAGTATAAGGGCTTTAGTATTGAACACCAGAACATGAAACAACTTTTTTATAAGGAAAATTAAACTTATTAAAATTTCAGAAATATAGATATGACTTTCTACTACATAAAAGCATTTTGATGCCTTAAATTTCTTTAATAAATTTTGTAAATGCTTACCACAATGTTTAGAAGCCATAAATGTTTTTCTTTCCTTATTTTTTAAAAATAGTTTGGAACTAAAATTTTCTTAATGCCACCATAAAAGTCATTAATAGGGACATAGAAAGAAAACAAGGCAAGACATTCTAATTCTGTTAAATAGCTTAGATCAGGGGGCTCATTTTAGCGGGAGGAAGGGGAAAATGGCTTTTTTCGACCAAGGGAAATTGAGAATAGGACATTTGGGCACTTTATAGTCTCTGGGGGCGGAGAGAGGGTAGTAAAATTGGTCAGTGCTTTATATTTGCTGACTGTCCTTCAAAGAAGTGGCAAGAGGAACCCAATTTTGCCTGGTGTCCTTGAGCTGTTGAGAGAATTTAGTCAACTCAAGCTGACCAGAGTGTGGCTTACTGAGTGTGCTGAGGGTGGGATTCCCCACTGGGAATGTCTGCAGAAATGACTGGTGAGTAGAGGTGTCAAGAGCTGAGAGGCCATGCCACCACAAATCCAGCTCAGGATTTCTTTTTCAATAATAGAATGTGCCCTTCCCAGCTGCCATAAGAGAAGGTAGAATCCAGTTGCAACTTAAAAGCATGTTAATATTCAGCTAGTCCATTGCAGAGCTCAGGCAGTGAGAGGGAGGTTTGTAGACATTGACTCGGAATTATTCTGCAGCTGGTATCCTAGAAGTGGTGCCAGTCTTCTGCCAGATGGCATCGGCTAAAAGCAAGCTGAGAAATGCCATGGGTAATTATGAGCTTGATTTTAGAATACTTACCACTCACTGCTGAGTAGGATGTGATTTTCCCCCAGGCACTTCAGGAACAAACGGAGAGGATCCCAACACAGGAAAATTGTAGCATTGTAGAGAAGCTCTGAGTTTTGTTCCTATAGATGTATGTGAAACTGGGAGTAGCATTTTTCTTCATCTGTAAGGAGTGTTGGGGCCAAAAATAAGTGGAATCTAAATTCAGATTAGCTTCACTGTATATATTCTGACCACGGAGAAGGGAAAGTATAATTCTACTGTGTCTTCAGGCAACTTACTAAATCTTTTTATTAAAGTATAGTTCACAATACTTTATTACACAAAACTTTATTAAAGGCAAGAGCTTGTATTGATAGCCAGGTTCAATTTCTAACAATTTGGTTAAATTGGCCTGTATGCTAGCCACTTAAACTCTAAGGTGTACAGCCTTAGGTTCACCAGCCAGATAAATAGATAAGAAATAATGACTGTAGCATTATCAAATTAGTAATGTGTTTAAGATATAGAAGTCACTTAGGCCATCTTGAAAGGGAAATGCCACTTGCAACTGATGTGGAATACAGACAGTCCTTTGTAGTCAACGGCTAGTCTTGCTGCTTGTCCCTACTTTAAGGTCTTTTCTTAACCTGAGTAAGACGTCTGCTAACCACCCAAGCATATATTTACTATGGCCTGTATCAGTCTACCCAGTCAAGGTCCAGGGTGGTAGTGATTCATCTGACTCTTATAGAAAAAAAAACCAAAACCAAAAACATATTTTTTACAACACTTCTTTTAAGAAAAAAATTCAACTATTAGAAATGTTTTCATGCTTCTCTATATCTAAGAAAAGTAAATGTGATGTGCAGATTCTCAATCAATAAAAGGATTAAGAAAGTTTATATTTTGGAAACAAAGCATTTAGTCAAAAGGAAGACATCTCAATTGATTGTCAGCACAATTTTGAAGGACTAAAAATATTTGAAGCATGTGAAGAGCCAGTACCTCAGTTATAAGAGCATGTGATGGGCTCATTTATGAAGGAGAAAAAGAAAACTGGTAACACAGTAGAAATCTAATCAGATATAGTGAATCCATATACCGCAGAATCAAGCAGTAGTTCAGGCAAACAAACCAATTCTCTGCTAAACACCTAAGAACGTGAAGACATTTTTAGCACCACCAAAGCAGTGTTTCATCACTTTCAGAAATGAACCTGCTGCTTTGATGTCAAAGGACAGGAGAAAGCTTTAAAACCTATTCAGAAGCATCAAATAATTCTGCAGAAAAGTCAATGAAAGGGGGCAAGGGATCTTTTCTCTTCTAGCAGGTACTCAGCGGATTGCTAGAGTATCCATGCATGTTAAATCCACAGTAACTATTTTCTAGACATGACTCCATTTTTAATTGTTCCAAAGCCCTTGGAGCAATGAAAAATGCTGATACTAAGATGCCATTTTCTGTCCAACATCCTTGGACTCATAAGAAAACTCAGCCCATGAAGAAGAGCCTCAAAAAGGAACATTTATGGGGCTGGCCCGGTGGTGCACTCGGTAGAGTGCAGCACTTGGGAGCGCGGCGGTGCTCCAGAGCGCGGTGCAGGTGTGACACCGAGGGTTGCGATCCCGTTGCCGGTCGTGGTACGGGCGTGACACCGAGGGTTGCGATCCCGTTG
>NW_007728435.1:226833-233887 GCF_000696425.1 Galeopterus variegatus | reverse complement strand
GAAGAAGAGCCTCAAAAAGGAACATTTATGGGGCTGGCCCGGTGGTGCACTCGGTAGAGTGTGGCGCTTGGGAGCACGGCAGCGCTCCAGAGCGCGGTGCATGTGTGACACCGAGGGTTGCGATCCTGTTGCCGGTCGTGGTATGGGCGTGACACCGAGGGTTGTGATCCCATTACCGGTCACGAAAAAAGACAAAAAAAGGAACATTTATGATCTAGTTTTTAATTTGATTGTTGATTTTGCATATTTATTAAATATTTTATAATAAAAATTTGCTTTGTTTTTTAATTTATTTTCAAGACCAGTTTTGGTGTTTTTAATGTTATGAAACACATTCTTGTACCTGGATTCTCCATTTGTAAAAGGATGTCTTTAGACATAAGAATAATTTAACTTGTTACCAGCCTGGTAACTAATTAAATTGTAGAGGATCACTTATCTTTATTTAATGAATTTTGGGACCAAGAATTGTGATATACACTTCTTCCAACTTTTGTAAAGATGAAACATGCAGAACATGTAATCCTAATAACTCAAAGTTAAGGTTTATCCAGAAGGGTAGACAGAGTAGAGTTTGGGTAGAAAGAGCAAATGGCTTTTGCTGAATCGAGGACTTGCCAAGAATATCTCTGGAAGATTTCTTTCCTAAGATTAACTCAGTGTTTGACCAATATGTCTACTCTTTGGCTTTCCAGAGTAAAGAATTATTGATTTTAGGTGACTGATTTGAGAATCAAATTGCCCTAAAATATCCAAGGCAAGGAAAGACCATGAACTATCCGAAACAGCAGGAAAGATGAATATTTAAGGTTTTACAAGAAGTAGCACCACTATACGCCACAGCCAAGGAGGGGCCAGACACCCATTGTCAATGGTCCCCAGTATCACCCCAAGGAGGGAGCTACCTAAGAAGTAACACACTCAGTCTAGAAGAGGTTGGGTGACAGGCGAGGCCATCTACCCAACAGGGTACAGCCTCCGTCCTCGTCACAGCTGTGCGAGCTCAGTGTTCCACATTCACTGGTTCACTTTATCTCACCCGCTCAGGCTGTCACCAGTTCTCTTTTTCCTTCACCAACCAGGGAACATTACACTCCTCATCCTCTTCTTTGCTGTACAAGAATACCACGCCCTATTTAGTTTCCATCCAAGATTTAGCCTGCAGACAGATGATTGCAGAGCATTGCCAAACTGGCCCGTCACAAATTTGGGCACAGTCATAACTATCTAATGGGAAGAGTTTGTCCCAGCCCCACTGTGGTGTGATTGACCCTAGCTGGAATGAGGCCACTTTTTCCCCGTTGTTATAGACTAACCAGGTGGCTACTACTTAACAGACTTTAAGATCAGTGGTTCATTCTGTGTATATTCAGGACCCTCTGTGTGTCGGACACTGATTCAAAGATGAACTGGGCACAAGTCCTGTGGCCAAGAAGGTCACAGTCTAGCAGAAAAAACAAAGCGGTATCTAACTACCTGTAATATGTAGTATTTGGTAGTACATTCCGTAAGAGCATTCTGAATAAAAGTCCTGGAGAAGTGCTCTCTCCCAGCCTGAGAGCTCAAGGGAGAGCAGTGGTGATGCTCCAGGGCTGGGGACGAGTGCACACTTTTGTCCTCTACGGAGCAGTGTGTTCCGGGGGAAACCCTGGTGTAGGCGCAGGCAGCAGCCCTCCTCCCCAGCATTGCATGAGTGCAGCCCCACTGGAGTAGTTGCAGACCCAGCTTCATTTTCTCAGCATAAGGAGAAGGGACTAAAGTGGGCCATGACCGGAGCAAAGGGAAGGCTGCTTTCTGGTTAAAGCAGCCAGTCTGAATGTCACAGAGAAGAGAAAATACAAGTCAGAAAGACAGACTGTTATACACCCTCCAGAAACCTGTGGCTGAGCAGACAGACTCTTAGATGCAGTAAAGGACAGATTTATGACACTCTGTGCAAGAACTTTTATCCACTTCACTGTTAGACATAAAGTATATGCAGGAGGAAGAATTTTAGAACGTCATTCCAGCAAGTCTGCCGGAAGTGTGGGTGGTTTAGAAAGCCCTTTCATCTGGATGACTGGCTATTTTCACTATTTCCCATTTTGCCCATGCCCCCAGTTGGTGTTTGTAACCCAGCCTGGACCTAATAGTATGTGCACCTGTAGCTGGGTTTGTCAAACAGGTCACGGTTTGAGTCTCTGCTTGACCCTTTTTTCTCCCCTGTAAACTCAGATTCCCAAAGATTTATACTAAATCTAAAATAAGCTAGAGAAATCTCAGCTAGATATACAGTTTAGATTGGGAGACTGTTTCCCAAAATATGCTCAACCATTCTATCTCAGGGATATAGAGCAGAGGTCAGCAAACTTTTTCTATCAAGGGCCACATAGTAAATATTTTTGGCTTCAGGCTATATGGTCTCTGTTGCAGTCATAGAGCATGTATGTCTGCATTCTAATAAAACTTTATTGTTAAAAACAAGTCACAGGCAGGCTTTGGCCCACAGGCCACAACTTGCACAGGATTGATTTCCCTCTTTGCATGCCCCTAATGAGATATTTTTTCAGCTCATAGAGTCTCTAGGTTGCCAGAAGCCTTTATGGTCACTTCTGGATCATATCCCTTGTGGAATGAAACCCTGGATGGGGAATGGTTCGCTGGATGGATGGATCAGCGGCATCCTAGTCCGGCTGCATCGGGGTGATGCCCTGGATCACCATGTGCTGGTCTTGAATCACTAAATACTTCCAGTGATAAGGTAAAATTTTTATCTCCCAAGACAATCCATTTCCTTGTAGGAAGCTCTTTGTTTGAAGCTGTTCTTTATATTGACTCAGTATTCTCCTTTCTATAACTTCTACTCAGTAGACCTGATTGTGCTCTTTAGGGTTACCAAGAATGAAACTAATTCTTCTCCCTTAGGACAGGCATTTGGGTATTTGAAGACAACTCCCCATCAACCTTCATCTCTGGGGACGAATCCTCCATTCCTTTAGTAGTTCCTATGTGACATGATTTCCAGAAACTTCATCAACCTGATGGGGAGCTCCTTGGGCACACTTGAGCTTGTTGATAGTCCTCTTAAAATGTGGTGCCCACTGAACACTGTCGTCCAGACACGGGCTTGGTTGCTCTCCTTCCCTTCAGCCAAGATTTTCCCAATAGTGGTCTACACCATGTCTGCACTATCTCACCTCTCTTTTACTCAGTTCACTACAGACTCGTTTCCAGTGCCAATAACTACTGAGACTGCTCTTGCTGAAGCTATATAATTGTCAAATCCAAAGGACACCCCAGTTTTTCCTCACTAGCTTTCTTCTACTCTACTTTCTTAAACTCTTCTCCGTTGGCTGGTTTCTTCTGTCTCTGCCATTTGCAGTGTCCTTGATGGGTCTCTCTTCTCTTTCCTAAATGTTAGTTTCTCCAGACCTCATTCCCCATATGATCATTTCCACCTCCAGGGCTTCAGCTCCTACCCAGCCACTACAAAACCCACCCAATCCTCTCTCCTGAACTCAGACCCATCTATTCAATTAACTACCGGATAGCTCTACCTCCATGTCCAATGGGCAACCGAAATTCAAAGTGTCCACAACTAAACTTGTCACCTTTACCAGTCACCCACATCAGAAGCCCAGCATACCTCTGAATCCTGTTTCTTCCTCCATTCTTACACCTACTTAGTCACCAGCTTCTGCGAATTCTGTCTAAATAGCTTTCTGTTCCTTTTCTCCATCTTCACTGTCTGTACTATAACTCAAGCCTCTGTTACTTCCCAACTACTGCAATAGCTTCTCAACTAACCTCATCACTCTGCTGTCCCTTTTCCCACTACCTCCAGGAAAAAAAATTTGGAAACCCAATTCTGACTCTTGTTCTCCTGCGTGCACTCCTAATCTCAGTCTTCATGATAAAGACCAGTCTCCATATCATAGAGCTCAATGTCCTATCCAAACAGATGACTCCTGTGTGAGCCCACAGTGGAGAGTGGGCACACCCTACTCACACAATATTGTCCTTGCCTGGACTGTAAACTCCCTAAGGGCAGGGATTATATTGTTTCATCCTTGTATTGACAGAGCCTGGTGCCTAGCAGGTACTAATTTCAGTATTTCTCTGAAAGACTGGTCCCTGGCAGCCACCTCTGTTGTCCTGCCCCCACTGGCTCCCCTGCCTTGCTGCATGACTTGCAGCTTCCTGGCTGGACCACATGGCCTCCTGCCTCCTGGCATTGTTACATACCATTCCTTCTCTCTAGAACTCTCTTTTCCCGGTAGCCTCCTGGCTCATGCCCACCCAGTTCTTACGACTCAGCTTGTGTCGACCCTCCCCGCATCAGGACAGAGTGTTTCTCTGGTTCCTGTAGTGCTGTCCACATCTCTCTCCTGGGTCTTTATGTACTGTGTAATCATAGTTGATTTATTTGTATGTCTCACTGAACTTTGAGCTCCTTGAAAGCAAGGATATAATGTTTGAATTGGCACGTAGTAGACTTCTGATAAATGTTTTATGAGGAATGAATGAATGGATTCTAGAGCCCCTGACTTGATTCTGTACATATATCACTGCAGTTTAGGGCGGTGTGTATTGTCCTGGTTGCTGCATCAGGTCAAATCTCAAAACATCTGCCCTCCCCCGCAGACCCTGCTCCAGCTGCAGCAACCTCACCCAGCCCCCTTCTCAGTCACTTGGCCAATAACCTGTGGCCTGGCCTCACCCGAGAATATTTCCATCAGCAGGAATTGAAGCCTGGTGCCACCAAGGGAGTGGTGCTGTGTGCTGACAGTGCCTCTCCTACTTCGCAGCAACCTCACCCAGCCCCCTTCTCAGTCACTTGGCCAATAACCTGTGGCCTGGCCTCACGTGAGAATATTTCCATCAGCAGGAATTGAAGCCTGGTGCCACCAAGGGAGTGGTGCTGTGTGCTGACAGTGCCTCTCCTACTTGTCTAGGGCTGACGGGAGCTTTCACTCCTTGCAACCCTTTAAGCCATTGGCCTGACTTCTACCGACCTTGTGGCCAACCAGAAACCTTTTCCTCCTCTTCCTTCTTTTCACTCTCATCATTTTAAAAGACCTTAGCTCACTACTTCAACCCAAGGCCTTTGCTTTTCTCCAGATTTGGTCTCCCTTGTTATACATGATACCTTGTTGTCTTTAGAATTAGATACGCCACCTTCTCTTTCCTTTGACTACCACTGTATCTTTATAAAAATGTTGTTTCATTCATTAACTCAATTAATTTTCCTCAAGCATTGATTAACCCTCATTGCTGGTATTACTAACCCCCTTTTTTCTTTACAGATGAGGAAGGTGAGATTCTCTAAGGTAAAATGATTTTTCTGAGATCAAAGATCAGCTATCTAATCGCCAGATGAAAGCCCATGTCTTTGGTTTTGAAGCCCGTACTCTTTCCCCTATTGCTTGTTCCCTGCCATCCACAGCACGCCGTGGAGTATTAGATGCATTAATTTAACCTTATGGTGAGATGAGCCAAGCCTTTTTCTTACAATGGTTGCTCTTGGGTCAATATCCATTGACTAGTTTCTTTGGTATTTTATGTGTCTTATGATGTAGAAAGGCTGACATGCTTAGCCCGTAGTGGCCCTGGGAACAGTGTCTGTTTGGAAATGTGCTAAATGGCAACAAAGCCTAATTTCATAAACCATCTGATAAGACGTTTTATAGGAGAACAACACTTGGCCAGAGTCCCAAAGAGTGGTATGTGCAAGAGTCTGCTGTTGGGCAAGAGTTTGAGAAATGGAATGGGCATGGCGAGCGGGCAGTCCGGGCATCATTCCCACGTGGCTCTTCTCTCTGGTCACGAGCAATTCCCTTTCCCTGCCTGGGTCCTCGGTTTCCTCCCTGTGCCCTGGAGAGAGATTCTTCTGGGCAGTGGAGAAAGGGTCTGTGGGGAAGCTGCTGACTTCCAATGGCAGCCATTGCTGGAACCAAGTGAGGAAAGTCTTTCTCTGAGGAATTTCACTTCTTTCCCATCAGTGCAAGGCTAGAGTCACCACTGGCGGTCGGCCTGCCCTCCCTTTGAAGGCAGTGGGCCCTCCCTGCTGCATGTCCTTCAGCCGTGGTGTCAGGGAAGCAGTAGGCAGATGAGAGTGGCATTGTGCAAGCTCTTGATCTGTATCTCCCAGGACTTTGTACTCCGAGGTCCTGTGACAAAATCTTAGGAGGCAGATAAGTAGCTGATCTTGGGCAGTGGGAGGGGAAGTGTGAAGCAACCAATGGATCCTTGATGTCCAGCCAGATGTCCTCACACAGGGACATTATTAAGACGGGATGCCTTCGCAGCACCTCAGACATGTAGGATTTGCTTCCACATTGCTCGTGTCTCTGACTTTCCCTTTGGAGATGATGGAAAAACAACTGAGGAGAGATGTCAGTGGAATGTTGCTGGTTCCTGGGACAGTCTGAGTTGGAACTCAGAAAGAAAGAAGCAGAGCCCCCTTCTCCAAAGTCCCATTCTCCCTGTCACTAAAGACAGATTCAAATTGTTACACTTCTTTTTCTGCTTAAAATAAAACACTCCAAAATAGTCTAATGTGCAAACCATATCTCAGGAGTCAGCTGCTGCTGGACCCCTGGCAAGTGGTCAGGAGGCTGGGTTCCTTCAGAAGAAGCCTGGAGTCCCCGTCTTCTGTCATTTACACACAGGCAAGAACAATTCCTTGAGAGAGCCCGACGTCCGGCGTGGACAGCTGTGATGGTAAATAATCTCTTCCCGAGGGCAAGCCTCCTTCACCGGCACCACCTCCTGAATCCTCGCCACGACCGCTCTGTGAGGGGTGGGTGCCACCCGCTCTTCTTTACAGATGAAGACATGAGTCTGCAAGGTACATGAGTCCTGGTGGCGCACAGGCTCTGATGAGAACAGAAGGTCTCACTCCCGGCTGCACAGTAGAATCGGCCAGGAGCTTCTAAGACCACCCAGGCCTTGGAGCCCACCCAGACCAATGCAATTCAAAGCTCAGGGCTAGGGGCTGAGCCTGCAGATGCAGATGTTTTTAAAGGTTCTGAATGATTCTAAGGATGAGAACCACTGTTAGAGGACCCTCCCA
>NW_007728435.1:196656-226765 GCF_000696425.1 Galeopterus variegatus | reverse complement strand
GGCGTGGACAGCTGTGATGGTAAATAATCTCTTCCCGAGGGCAAGCCTCCTTCACCGGCACCACCTCCTGAATCCTCGCCACGACCGCTCTGTGAGGGGTGGGTGCCACCCGCTCTTCTTTACAGATGAAGACATGAGTCTGCAAGGTACATGAGTCCTGGTGGCGCACAGGCTCTGATGAGAACAGAAGGTCTCACTCCCGGCTGCACAGTAGAATCGGCCAGGAGCTTCTAAGACCACCCAGGCCTTGGAGCCCACCCAGACCAATGCAATTCAAAGCTCAGGGCTAGGGGCTGAGCCTGCAGATGCAGATGTTTTTAAAGGTTCTGAATGATTCTAAGGATGAGAACCACTGTTAGAGGACCCTCCCAGTGCTGGACTTGATAGACCTTTACAAGATGTCCTCATCTGTCTAATAAGTTAACCCTCCAAGGTGACACATCACCTCAACCCAGAAAAGATATTTGTGTCTTCAGAGTCCCCAAATGAGCAGAGGGCTGTGGCCAGCATATCTATTAATCAAATATGCCTCTTTGCAAATCTCCTAAAATTGAGTCCTGTAGGCAGTCCCCCGTATTTGTGTCTTCAGAGTCCCCAAATGAGCAGAGGGCTGTGGCCAGCATATCTATTAATCAAGTATGCCTCTTTGCAAATCTCCTAAAATTGAGTCCTGTAGGCAGTCCCCCACCTCCTTCCCCTTCAAAGCTCCCGCTCCCAACCCCAGCTGGTCCTTACTTCTCCAGAGCACATCCTTTCTCCAGATGTAAAGTGCTTTAGGATCCATCATCAGTTGCTCATAGATCCCAGGGAGCATTGTAGAACCAAATTCATTTACATAAGAATCCGCAATACCATGCCAGTTCATTGTGTCTTTGTAGTGAATGACCGAAGCGGGACAAGACGTTAAGATGAAATTTTTCTAATTAAAAATCAATGAGACTTTTCACACTTCATTTTAAAATTGTTTTTAAAAGGTAGCAAATATTGCATTACATCTACAACACATGTATCCAATTCAAATGCCTCCCTTCCAATGGCAATAACTCTCTTTGGTGACCTAAGAATTATGGTGGCTCCCTCATAATAAGTGGCCCTTTT
The DNA here is from genome assembly GCF_000696425.1 of Galeopterus variegatus. NCBI lineage: Eukaryota > Metazoa > Chordata > Mammalia > Dermoptera > Cynocephalidae > Galeopterus > Galeopterus variegatus. Next base: position 225,667 of record NW_007728435.1, on the reverse strand, counting down.
CCTAATGGAGTTGGCCAATGCTGTCAGAAGAGAGAAAAGGCTAAGGTCAGCTACCCTCCAGCCCTCTCACTAAAAGATTTAATCCCCACTGTCTGGTCCCTGGGGAAACGAAGAGACACTATCCGCAAATACCGTGGAGACAGGGTTTGAGGAATTTCATCCCAAGGGACCATGAAATGCCAAGTTCTTGTGTTTCTGTGGGAGGTGGAGGAGGGAAGATTTGCAGACAGAAGCAAAGCAAAGCTGAAGGCATCTGGGGATATCATTAGGCCTAAGCCAGTTGGGAAGGACAGGCGAAGCAGCCACTGTGAACTTAAGGAATAGGGAATTTGCCCACGTTCACAGAACTGGGAAACTGCTGGGCTGAGTCTGGTTTTACCTGAAGCCACGGTCTTGTGGATTCATCTGGTCAATTGACTTAGTGGACAACTAAAACGTCATTTCCTTTGATGTGTTACAAAAACCAGGAAATAAAAACACCATTGTGAGGGGGCTGACTTAGGCACTGGGAAGTACAGTGCAGGCACAGCCCAGCCATGGAGATCAAATCAATCGTGATGGAATCTCGTGATGGAGTAGATGAGGAGTGTGAGAGAAAATGCAAGGGTGGCTCCAGAATAGTTGGTCTGAGCAACCCCAAGCAGGTAGTTGCCCTTAAATGAGAAGGGGAGCCTGCAGGTGGAGCAGGTTGAAGGTGACAACCAGGAGGTCGGTTCTGATCATGATGATTCTCAGACTCCTATTCAGCTTTTACTGGCACCCATTGTGTTTCTAAAGTGCCAACACAGCACAGGAGGTACTCCATAAGTAATGGCTACTATTTCATCATCATCAACATCATCATCATCATCATCACTACTGTTCTGTGCCACCCTGTGTCCTGCAGGGATTAGAACTTCAGAAAAGATCAAAGAGATTCCGTCGACTCCTCATGTTTCTTACCATTGTGATTGGCTGTTTTTCCCCATGGATATGCATCAGAGAAGTCAGTGGGCTCTCCTCCCAAGGGAATCTCAAGCCCAGGCTGAGCTGAAGATGACCACCTATAAGTATTCTTATGCCAGGACCCCCGTGTGAAAGGAGCTAACTCAAGCCAAGTTCACACTGCAGCATGAGCCTCAATTCAGAGCCCCAAGCAGAGGTGTCGGCAAGGACGCCTTTGCTCTCTCTGAACCACAGGCCCATTCATGTTCTTCACAGAGATGGAAGCTTACGATCACAGCAAGGAATCTAAGTCATATGGCCAGGCCCTCAGCCATTGAAGATGAGGAAACAGACCAAATTACGGAAAGAGACTTACCCAATATCACATTGCCGGTTACTGATGGATCTAAGATTAGATGTAAAGTTGTTAATGCCTGAGCTACCCTTCCATACAGCTGTTTTCAACTGAGCTCAGTCATCTGCCATAGGTTGCTGTGTTTCTGGGTGAAATGTTGTCGTCTTATGAGCGTGTTATAAGTTTGGCCCTGATACCTCAGAAGAATAGATGGTGTGGTCTCTGCCATGAAGGATCCCCAATGTTTAGCCCAGTGCCCTGCCCCCACAGATGCTTAGGAAAATTTCAAATAGGAGTATACCCAGCTGTCTCCTTGGATGCCATCTCCTGTGCCACCCCCACCTCACATACACACACAGAAACATATACATACCCCAGGTGCTCCAAGGCATAAGCATCACCTTCACACCTGCCACAATTTTTCTTTTCTTTTGGACCGATGTTCATTGTATAAAAGATTAGGAGATAAAAACCATAAAGATTGTATCAATTTCCATTTCATTAATGGCAGAGTAGCTTGTATTGAGCTAACCCTCTGGTAGATAGCAATGATAAATTCTTGACAAAGTCATTTTTAAAAAACTATTTGGAGGCACTGGAGAATGGCTATAATTGGAGGGTATTCAACCTTTGAAAGAAGGAAACTATACTGAGAGCCACATTAGTATAGTTTTTCTTCTGAAGACAGTCTCCAGTCTGCATGACATGGGGAGACTAGAACTCAAGTAGAAAGCCACAGTACTGGGGCTTCCAGTGGCTAGAAATTGAGAGGGAAATCCAGGGAAAGGGGAGCCACAGATAGGGAGCCCCAAAATCTGCGTGCAAACTATTCTCAAATTCTTGGCTGACACCTAAACTGTCAGTGTGTCGGGAGAACCAAAAGAGCTACAGAGAGCAGTAGCTGGAAGGCTGAAAGAGCAGAGTACACATTTCAGCTGTGGCTATCACAAAAGAAATAGAATTTAGAGTTTGAGTCCCATCAAGTTAGCTGCCTGCTTGGGAACAACAACAACAAAATACCAAAAACCCAAAACAAAAATCAAAGGAATACAAAATCCAGTCTCTATAGCATTTAAAGCACAATGTCTAGTCTACAATAAAAAAATTACTGGACATGAAAGGAAACAGAATATATAATCTTAGTCAAAAGAAAACACATTCAAAAGAAACTTGCCTAGGTATTAGGATGAGCAGACATGAACTTTAAGGCAACTTTTATAAATATGTTCAAAGACTTAAAGGAAAAGATGGTCATAATGAATTTAAAAATGGAGAAACTGAGAAGAGGAATAGAAAAAATATATATATATTTCCTTTTTGTCTTTTTTCGTGACCGGTAATGGGATCGCAACCCTCGGTGTCGCGCCCGCACCGCGCTCAACCAGTGAGCGGACCGGTCTCTATATGGGATCCGAACCCTCGGCGGGAGCGCCGCCGCACTCCCAAGCGCCGCACTCTACCGCGTGCACCACCAAGCTGGCCCGAAAATATTTTTAAAAAAAATCAAATTCTAGAACTGAAATGTTCTTTGCTTTGCTTCTGTCTGAAATGAAAATTTTACTAGATGGGCTTGACAGCAGATTGGAAATAGTGAGGAAATGTCAATAAACCTGAAAATACATCAATAGAAAACATCCAATTTGAAGAAAAGAGAAAGTATATTGCAAAAAATGAAGAGAGCCCTCATAATTTCTGAAGCAATAACATGGGACAATGTTAAGAAGGAATGCTGACATCTAATAGGAAACACTGGGGGCCAGAAGACAGTGGATCATCTGTGAAGTGCTCAGAGAAAAAATGTCATCCTCTCAGATTTCTTTTTTCCCCTCCTCCCCTCCCTATATGCCTTGCTTCTTCTGCAGCTTGGCTTGGAAAAAACTGGATGTGTGTGTGTGTGTGTGTGTGTGTGTGTGTTTAATTCTATGTAATTTTATTTTGTTTTTACTAATAGATATTTGTCAGTATAAGACATAGTTTTGTGCTGAAGAATTTATAGTCTGGTTAGAAAGACCAAAGAAACACAAGAAAAGTTAAAATAAATTTTAGGGCATTTTGTTTGTTTGTTTCATTCATTTAGTTTTTTTTTATTAAGGTATAATTTACATACAGTAAAGAGCACAAATTTTAAGTGTACAGCAGATCAATTTTTACATGTTTATACCTGTGGAATCATTACCAGATTAAGATGTAAAACATTTTTGTCACTCTATAAGGTTCTCTTGTGCTCCTTTCCAGTCAGTGCCCAACACCAGAGGTGACCACTAGCCTGACTTCTATCACCAAGCTTAATTTCACATATTCTTATAATTCATATAAATGGAATCATACAGTATATCCTCTTGTGCCTGGTTCCCTTTGTTCAACGTGGCATCTGTGAGTTTTAGCTACATTGTTGTTTCATTCCTTTTTATTGCTGTATGGTATTCCATTGTATAAATCCATTCACCCACTGATGGACATTTGTTTCCAATTTGGGGCTATTATGAATATGGCAGCTACTAATATTGTTGTGCTTGTGCTTTGGTGAACGTGTGCACTGTTTCCTCTAGATGTATACCAGAAGTAGAATTACCAGGACATAGGACAGACATATGTTTAGCTTTAGTGGATACTGCTAAGCAATTTTCCAAAGTGGTTGAACCAATTTATACTCCTATCAACAATGTGTGTGAGTCCCTATTGCTTCACATCCTGGCTAACACATGGTATTGTCAGTTTTCTAAATCTAAGCTATTCTGGTGGATGTATAGAGTTAGCTCATTGTGGTTTGAATTTGCATTCCTCTGATGAGTAATGGTGTTGTGCATGTTGTGTCATCCAGCACTTGGCACGGACTGGGGTATGTAGCAGGTACTCAGTCTTTGTTGGATTAGATTGAGTCAGCTCACTTCCTGTGCTACTCTCCACCAAACTCCACTCTTTCTCAGTTTTGCAGAGAGATCATGGAACAGACTTTTTCAGGAGGTAGAATGGAAAATTGGGGGGAAATATACCTATCTCCTACCTTAAGGCTCTGACTTTGAAATAGGAATGTTATATCCACATCTTTATTCCAAGAGACCTAGAATTCTTCACAACTTCCCTACATAGCAAGATCATTCACTCAGAACTGCCCCTATAAACTGGCTTCAAGAAGGAAAGTGGCTGTCCAAGGTCGTTAAATCAAGATGGTAAGCACAACTTAGAGGAGATTCAGGCCAGCTGGCTGAATCTAAACCTGTGGCTGATCTGCTACAATGCAGAGCCCAAGGCACACTGCACTCTGATGCCTCTAAGAGACCACCAGCTCTGGGCCTAAAACCATCGTGTTTCAGGACACCAGCCTGTTGTTGCCAGGTGGCAGATATGTGGAAAACCTTTGCCTTGGGCCCTGGATTGGAAGGACTGCTTTACATCCCCACCTAGATATTAATCACTTTACAAACTTCCAGCCTGTCGCCGGCTGCATTCCTTGATGGCCCATGTTTTAATAAGGCCTGAGCACTCCGGCAGGCCAGAATACAATGTGTGGATTCACCAGACAGGATTACAGAAGGGGCTTTTCTTTGCTGTGCTAGGGCTGGGGGTTTGTGTGCATTTCTGCTCTGACACAGCATCTCCAAGGACATTTTCACTTTCTAAGAAGGATGCTACCTACTGAGCTATTCAGAGGGGGTAAATGAGAAAATGGGTTAATAAAATACATGGTAGAGAAAAAGAAAATAAGATTAGGGGGCTGATATTTGGGCTGAAAATGCTTTACTGGGCCCCAGGAAAAATAGAACAAGCTGATTATTTTTCGTTGTTGTTTGGTCCAAAGGATGTCATGCCCAGAATACCACCACTAATCCAATTTTCCTGTTCTAACAAGTATTTTATCAACACTTTTTAAAAAGTTTGATTTTTGTACTAATTATCCACTAGATCTACTTTATAAATGTATTTTCCATTTCTTCGTCAGAACTTGACTATGCTCCTTTGTCCTGACATGGGTAGTGGGGTGAATACAATATCATGTTTCTACCATAACCACAATTTGTGGATTTCTCACCTTTATTGGCCCAAGAACGTATGAGTTCTTGTCTAAAATGATACATTAGGACTTGATTAGGAGTCGTTCAGGTAGTGTGGACATTAAAAGTCAGGAGCCAGCATCGAGTGCCCAACCCCCTTCCCAGGCTGATTAGAGTCAACTTGTTCGGTGAACAGGCAATAATAATTTTTCTCCTTAACCAAAGGCAGGGGAAGGAAAGATAAGGGAAGCTAGGACCTGAGAGTTTTGTCAGTTAAGACTCTTTCCCAAACTTTCAAGCTGAAAAGGTTTTTGAAGAGTTTCAAGCATGTTTTTGCAAGACATTAAAAAAGAAGAAAGGTTAAATATAAAAATTGAAGCTTGGCAGGCAGTATTCCCTGAACTCAATGCATTGCTTGTGGTATTTTGAAAAAAGAAAAGAATTTTGCTTTGAAAATGTCATACTCCAAAGAAGTTTTTGGAAGTTATTTCTAGGGGAGTTGACTCCTATTTAGTTGAATGGATGATTTGACTGCTTCTTTAAAGATATTTCAAACTGTTCCAAAAAGTCTCCTCTTTTTTTTTTTTTTTGAACAACAGAAGACCTACCCTACACATGTCAGGGTAGGAGGGAAGGCATTTCCATTTCAATGGAGGAATAATTATTACAAAAATGTTAAGCTCATGCTTGATAATTTCTCCAAAGATATGGAAACATGTCATTCATCAGTTCCCAGAAAACTCCCCAGACATTAGACCAGCAATCGGGTGACTCTCAGGAGCCCGGTGAAAGCCAGGAACTGCAGGGAAGAGTTGCCACTGGGCCATCAACATGGCTATTCTAGAAAAAGAACTCTGCCTCTCTTTATTCTTCCACCTTGAATGGCCCGACTTCCCCCTTCCCTTCAGGAGGTGCTCAGATAAGAGTGCCTGTGCTGTCATGTCTCCAACCTGCTTCTCTTCATGGCAGGGACAGGCACGGCGTGAAGGCCTTAGTGCTCTGGCAGCTCTAATGAGGAGCCTCCCAGGCATGGATGTGCCCACAGTGGAAATGCACTATGGAGGGAGGGAGCAGACTCTTGATAGGGGGAAAAACATCTATGTGAAGGGAGAGGATGTGACAGAGCATGGTCACGACAGACAGTGAGGACATTTATTACTACTCTTTAGCAGTGCTGTGTTTACATAGTGATGGCGATTACCTGCTCTATTCCACATGGATCATGATGCTTAGAATATTTTTGCTGAAAGAGACTTTGGAGATGACCTAGTCCAACCCCCTCACTTCACAGAAGAAGAAACTAATTGACAGAGAATTTAAATGGCTTGGCCAAGGCCCCACGGCTAACCAGTGATAGTAAGTATTGCTGAACTGCCCAAATAGCCCTGACACAGTGAGCCCTGTAACAGGTGTGTCCCCCGGGGTACCCCCTTCTGTCCTTAGCACAGTGCCCCACACAGATAGGTGCTCCATGACTGTTAGTGGAAATGAGGCAGTGCACAGACCGCTCAGATCATCTGCAGAGCACTCCTCTCCAAGAGCAAAGGCGGTGGGAAACAGAAACATCTCTGATGAATGAGTTCAGTCCGTTAGAGCATATACCAGGGCCGTGTTTTGAACCCCTTTTGGCACATCTCATTTTCCATGTGCCACCATTAGAGATTATGCCCTAGTCAGTCATTTCACATGTTGGTGACAGGTCATGGAGCTCAGACAAGACAGCTAGGGCAGCTGGAGGCAGATTCATCACAAGTGCTGGGCAAGCAGAGCCACTCCTTGGAATCAGCTTCCTGTGTGAAGGAAGGTCTGTGGCATATTGGATGTACTTAGACGGCCAGGTGTGACACTCTGCCAGCAATCTGAGAACTTGATAGCATTTGACTCTTCCTAAGTTGGCATGTCTCCTCCGCCTTCCTCTTCTGTTGATTTTAAGGTGAGGGATACTCCAACTCTGAACTTGCTCCTCCTCTTCCTCTTCCTTTGGGCTAGTTGCTGGCAACGTCTAGTAGAACCGGGCTGCATCTCTGTGCTTTACCAGTAGGTGCCCCTGTTTAACACGCCATGGACTTCAACTTGCACCTGAAGTTTGCCGCTTCTGTTCAATAAAACTAATCAATGTCCAAAATAATCCTATAAGATGATGCTTCTGTGGAGCAAAGGCTACTATTGTTCTCATACCCCAATAGCAGTTCTTCAGTGATCCAAAACAGCAACCACAACTGCGTGCTGGTGCCCACTGTGTTCCTGGCAGCATGCTAGAACTGGAAGATACAAAGACAGATGCAGTTCTGCCTACTTTCAAAGAGCTGACAGTCGTGGGGGCTAAATGAAATCCATTCTCACCTGTTTTTGTTCACACAGAAGAATTACTGGAAGAAATAATAATGTGTATCTGAGTGCATGCTTGGCAGCATGCTAGAACTGGAAGATACAAAGACAGATGCAGTTCTGCCTACTTTCAAAGAGCCGACAGTCATGGGGGCTAAATGAAATCCATTCTCACCTGTTTTTGTTCACACAGAAGAATTACTGGAAGAAATAATAATGTGTATCTGAGTGCATGCTACCATGCACCAAAGACAGTATGCCCCTCTAATAATGAGCAATTCTATGAGGCAGGAGTTCCTCCCCCATCTTACAGGCTGGGACATTGAGACATAGAGGGATTGAGTGACTTGGCCCAGGAAAGTTGTCCTCAGCCGGTATGTGGCAGAGTAACAGATAGAATCAGGCTACACCTGATAGACAAAACTTTGTGAAGACTGGGTTTCTGGGATGGTAGACGTGACCTACCACGGCATCTGTGGGCCTTAAGTTCATTCTTTACTTCCACAAGAGTGCGAAGCATTCTGGAGTGTCCCCTGGTCCCAGTAGAATGGTCACACACACACACGTGCACCCTAAGCCCCTTCCAGTGTGAGACTGGGCAGCCTAGGAAGGGAAGCCATCCATCCTTTGAGGGCGGACCTAGGGCCTATTTCTGCTTTGAGGCCAGGGACTGGTAGAAGCTTATTAAAAAGAACGTCTCTGGCTTTGGGCCCTTCTCATGCCTTCAGCAAAGCCACCTTTAGTAGGAGCCTGTTCCTGACACCTCCTCTCATCACAGACGAAGCCTTCCTCTCTGAAAGCAACATGAAAGGAAAGCCTTTTACTTGGTTCCTAAAGTAAGACTTCTCTCTGTGGCCTGCAGCTTCTTTTGGAGAAGGCTTGTGGTAAATTCAGGCTTAGCTTCACTTGGTAATTAACATCCATTTTCTCCTGCTGCAGAAATATTTGTCACATTAAAAAAACAAACAAACAAAAACCCACAAAATGAAAAGGGGAATTTTGGCATACCCCAAAGGGAAATACAGATAAGTGATGCTAAAGAATTGAGCCAGTCCCTGACCCCAATTCCCCCAAAGCAGTCATGGTCACCCAGCTGGACTGTCAGGTCCTCTGCGCCAGCCCAGAGCCCTCTCCCCCACATTCCTTACTGCCCAGCCCCGTCCAGTATAATTACACATCAGAAGCCAGGATTAGACCTTCCCAAAACTGATGATAGAAATACACTTCATATCATAGCTTCCTTTTGTGGAGAAAACATGAAAAGAAACATTTTCAAAAGTATTTTAGAATAACCCAGGACATTTAAAAACTCTTAAAAGCCCAGGCCTTCCATAATGTTTTTCCCCCCTTCCTCTTATAAACACCCCAAGCATCTTACTTTCCAATGTGCAAAGATTAGGAAACTAATATAAAATGGAAAATCCTGAAGTGAGGAAAGATTACGATTATTCCTAATGTGAGCTGGGCTTACAGCGCTTTTTAAATCTTTTATTTCTTCACAGTGGAAATGTTTGGGCAGTTGTAGTTTTGGCAGAAAAGCAAATGAAACCCTCCAATTCAAGTAGAAGTTCCTCCAGGGTCTGCATAAATCATATTATAAAGCAGAATAATTACACTTGATTTGAAGAAGTTTGTTTCTTGTGAAGCTAACTTTAGCATGGACTTTAATTGGGAGCAGATGCATTGTAGCATCCTAGGCTGTTCAACACCTTGTGCTCGCAGAGAAATACCTGTGTGCACATGCATGGATCACATCGCAGACGATCACGGCCTGCGACTCCCACCAACCCTGGCTTGGCCCAAGCCATCCTAAATTTCTGTGACTTATTGGCTGGGCCAGGGTCACGAGTCCCTCTCAACTGGGAAGTCACAGCTCTTGCTCGTGTTCTAACCCGCATCCCAAAAAGCAGAATGGCCCGAGCTCCATGGGTCATTTTGAGTGACATGCCCACATTTGTGACCCCTCTGGTTCCTTTAAATTCACAGCTCTTGCTCGTGTTCTAACCCGCATCCCAAAAAGCAGAATGGCCCGAGCTCCATGGCTCATTTTGAGTGACATGCCCACATTTGTGACCCCTCTGGTTCCTTTAAATCCGAGAAATGGAAGAGTGACCTGAAAGAAATGAGGGCTGAGGCTTTAAAGGATTACTCTCTCAGAGAAAAAGTTCAGTCCCTGGGAGAAAAGAGCCCTAGGCCTTTGGAGAAAGTATGAGAAACATTTTGATCTCTTCACATAAACCACTCTACTTTTCAAAACCTGCTGCTTTTTTTCTTTTTTTTCCCCCCAGAGCGCTAGCTGAGTATGTGTATAAATAAGAGGGAAGAAGAAACCCAAGACAGGGGCATTTTGAAATAAAAGCCCAATAGGTTCATTTCAAATTGAATCCTAAGCATAAACGTTGGGGACTCTGAGCAGTTTGTCCTTCCCAGGGCTGGAAGGAGGGTCTGACTCAAGTTATTCTCAGGAATAGGGGAAGGTGCAGCCATTGCTTCCTGCCTGCACAGACCCAGGCTCCAGCACCCCGGCCAAGGGGCCCAGCTCTAGGGTTTCGGAGCTCCAGCATCCAGCAGGCAGGGGGCGGACCTGTTTGTCTGACCCCCTCCCAGGCTTCCACCCCGCCCCCCAGCTTTGTGACACATTGCAGGAGACGCTGGCTTTGTGGCTGAAAACACTGTCAGGACCCAGCAGATGGAGAAGGGAGCTTTCCAGATGTTGTGCACAATAATGGGAGTTTTTATTTTATTATTTCTTTTTTTAATGAGAAGTGGGGGAGTCGTAGCAAGGGCGAAATGTGAGCTTTCAAACCCTCAGTTGGCGGTGTGTGTGTGTGTGTGTCAGCACAGAGGTGCGGGCTGCACGGCGGAGGGGCAGACGCAGGCTCTGCAACGTCTAAATCCAGGCCAGGCTGCTCCTCGTTACCGGAGAACGTCGCCTGTTCCAGCGCGATTGGGAAACTGCAGAGACAGGCTCTTCCCCTCTGTGTTTTCATCTTCACTGTGTAGACAAGCATTCCAAATAGGATTAAATGAAAAGGAGAAATGAAATGCACATTGCCTGCATTAGCACACTCCCCATTTCCCCCTTTTTCCCTTTCTCTCTCTTTCCTTCTCCCTCTCTTTTTAAACAGGGAGAGGCAAGCAGCATAATGATCCTGAAAAAGCTACTGCCTCCGGGAACCCAAAAAGACTTTTGCAAAAAAAAAAAAAAAGAGAGAGAGAGAAAGTTGTGATGTTTTTTCCTCCTGACGGTGAGGATCAGGTGAGGATCGGTGTGAGACCGACTTTCCTCTTTGGTGGGAGAAGCCGGGATGAAAGTTTCCCCTGTCCCCGACAGCCTCTTTGGGGACAGATCTTTTTAACAAGCCATTTCCTGGTGCATGAATAGTTGGTCCCTTTCCCCCTTTAACAGTGTTATGCACCATGTCAGACATCAAAGCCCTAATTAAGCCCGTTCTTTAATTGTGCCTTTTTGCTTCATTACTTTCTCTTCCCCTTTGATGAGGACTGCACCTCTCTGGTCGCCCCCAAATTATTGCTTTCTCTTTATTTTCCAGAGGATCTGAAACATGCTTGCTGGGTTGTTGGTACAGGGTTCACCCCTTTCTTTTTCTTCCTTCATGTAGGGGACACAGTCCCTCTCTGCCCCCTTCCCCTCCTCCCCGAGTCGGCCAACAGTTAAAGGGATATTCACACCTTCCCCCTCCTGGCTTTTCTATTCTTATGAAGTTTCCATTGATTATTGTCCTGAAATTCCTTGGTCCAGTCATAGATAAAAGGATAATGACTTCAAAGGGAAGAGTTAAGAGTTTAACCCCGAGCTAAGAGAGTGGACAGCTAGGTAATTGAGGGTAATAACCCATCACAGACTTGCTTTCAAAGGATCCCCCAGCTGAACTCTCAGGTGGCTTTAATTTTATTAACATTTGTAGCCGCTGACTTGAGAAGACGGTCTGGAGTCATTACGAGCTTCAAAGCCCCAGGTAACACTCCGCCCGGCCCGGCAACCTGACATCAATTTGGGCCTGAGCTCTCCCCTCATTCGGATGGCAGCGATTGCTGCTAACCCCAAACTTCTCTGCCAAACCACAGACCCTAGAAACTCCAGGGAGGCAAGAAGATCAAAGGTCCCGCTTGGCCCCACCCCTTCACGATGGCAATCACAAATTCGAATCAAACGAAGACGCTTAAAAAGCAAGCGCAAGGTTTGGGGAGGGCAGGAAAGCCTTCCTTTCTTAGTGCTGGTGAACCCAGGCCTACCCCACTGCTCCCAGAGTGGGCTTTGCAGGGGAGGCTGGGAATCCTGGGGACCTGCGCTGGGGTGGGGGGCAGTGGGCAGGAGGAGAGCTTGAACCCTCAGGGGCCTCCCCTCCCAGCCTCAGCCTCTCTTGACCCTTCCTGCATCCTCTGAGATGCCCCTGGCATCCATCAGAGAGAAGCAGGCCTAGCAACCAGGCCAACATCCCTATTTTATGAATGAGAGAACAGCATCTCAAAAAGGTGAGGTGCATCACCAGCAAATTGGTAGTAGCAGAACCCGACCAGAAGCAGAGCTCTGACACCCAACAGCTAACGAGGGATGAGCTGCTAAGACCCAGGGGAAATGGGAGAAGGAAGACTAAACTAGGAAATTGCCCCAGGGAGACCCAATACTTGTGCAACCCAGTGCAACGTCCCTGGCTAGCATCTGACGGAGCCTCCCAGTGGCCTTCCTGCTCTGCACACCTGCCTACACCCTTCAGTAAATCCCAAAGGGAGAGGAAATGTCCTCTTGGTCACTGTGTCTCCTTGGACCTATCCCCGTGCTGATTGCCCAGCTCCCATCTCTATTGTCATAGGTTGCGACACCTGCCTACACCCTTCAGTAAATCCCAAAGGGAGAGGAAATGTCCTCTTGGTCACTGTGGCTCCTTGGACCTATCCCCGTGCTGATTGCCCAGCTCCCATCTCTATTGTCATAGGTTGCAGGGGATCTTGATAGCTTCCAGGTCACTGGAATTGCGAGGCCTTCTCGGTGCAGTGCGTGGCTTCAGGCTGTCCTTTTGGCTGTTAGAAGTTTAACAAAAGGTCTTTGAAATGGATCGACACTTGAACAGCTGCCAGGGCAGCTATAGCCTCTCTCTGCAGATGGCAGGGCAGGGCTTTCTGACCACATTCCAGGGCTGTCCAGTTGGGAGGCTGGGAGCTGGGCGAAGTTACTAGAATACCTTCACCACTGCCAGCACACCTCAACCCTGCCTACTCTTCTCCTGGGCCTCTACAGAGAGGATCAGGAAAATGCACTCCAGGCCACCAGGGCTGGCCCAGTTCTCACAACAGTGTGACTCCATAAATGTTCCCTGATTGCCCGCAGAGTGCAAAGGGCTTGCTCAGCTCTCAGGGCAGCGTGGGTCACCAGCAGGCCTGAGAAGACCCTACTCATCTGCAGCCCTCACTCCATTCCTTACAAAAACCTGCTCTCCAGAAGTGGAAATGGCTGCTGCCCCGGTGAAAGGGTTTGCAGCATCTCAAGCCACAACCCAAACTCCTAGAGTGGAATTGCACACTTGGGCCTCAGGCGAAAGAAATGGGGGGGTTGCGGAGGGAGCAGGAGAGAGCTGTGCCCTCCCGGAATGTCTGTGCAGGCCTCTGTGCAGCCGCCTGCTTGCCCTGCAGCTTGGGAAGGGGAACCAGCGGCCCCTTGGTGTTAGCAGCTTTTATCCCCTGCGATCTAATCAGTTGGTCAAGCTGCACTTCCAGCCTTTTTTTTTTTTTTTTTTCCTTTTCCATTTATTTTTAAGTTCAGAAAAGAACACTTTGACCAACTGTGCCTGGATTACCAGAGATCACAGAGAGTGTCCCCTGGAGGACAAAATAAACTCTCCTTGACTACCTATAGGTTCTGCACCCTCTGAATTAAGCCAATGAGGGTTGCTTGGTTGGTTCATTTTATCTGGTTCATTCTTGAAAAATTGTGATGAAGGGCCGGCCCGGTGGCTCACTGCTACAGTGTGCTGTTGGGAGCGCGGCGGCGCTCCCACCGAGGGTTCGGATCCCACATACAGACCGGCCGCTCGCTGGCTGAGCAAGGTGAGGGCGCAACACCGAGGGTTGCGATCCCGTTGCCGGTCCCAGTCCGGTACGGGCGCGACACTGAGGGTTGCAATCCATTGCCGGTCACGAAAAAAGACAAAAAAGGGAAAAAAAAAAAAAAAAAAGGAAAAATTGTGATGAATGTTCAGTGTAGCCTGATAGGAGAAAATTGTGCAATTCATTCCAGAATCCAATCCAAAATTTTAAAAAATCATCTGCTAATTTAGAGACTGTGCACTGCAGCCTACACACCTCCCCCCAGGGAGCTGCATGACCCTAGCTTTCTGCTCTTACCCAGGACCCCTTGTCAGCAAAGATGTGCCCGGGGTCAGGGCCCATGTGTGAAACTGGATGCTGGGCACATGAGTATCGCCAACCTTTGATTTTTATGATGCTGTAATCCAGATGTCTCTGTTCAGACACACGTGTGGCATATTGGCACGAGCCCAGACGTTAAAGTCAGACAGACATATATTCGAGTCCAGGCTCTGCCGTTTACTGACCAGCTTAGCTTGGGCAAGTCCTGCAGCCTCTCAGATCCTCAGTTTCCCCAGTGATGGGTGGTGAAATATAGTCACTCTCTAATCAGGCATTAAGGGCCCCTTCCCGTGCTGGGCACCTGCCTTGTGTGAAGTTCTGGGAGTGTAAAGGTGAATGAATCTCAGCCATACCCTTAAAGAACTTGTGGTCTAGAGCTGTGGGCAGAGGCTCCCTTGCTGCCCAGTGGGATGGAGACTTTGATGTCGACACTGGAATTCAAGGAGAGCCTGGCCACCCTGCGCTCCCTCACTCTCATCCCCACCCCTGGGGCTCCCACAGTGAGATGGGCACAAACCTGACAGAGAAACTGGAGGAGGTGATACAGGAGGCAGCTGGCGGTTCAGACGTACAGTCATAGTTTTGATTTTTTTCTTGCAACCCTGAGGATCCAAGACAAAAAGACTTTGTAAATGGGCCTGCGGCACAGATTTGAATGTCTTGGAGATGGAGATGTTCCGCTCGTGGGTCTACCAAGGACTGTATGCAGATGGATTGTCGAGCAGAAAGAGGAAAGGGCCAGGGCTCTCTGAGCCACGTCACCCACAGTGCTGATTTTCCAAGAGAAGGATGATGGCCTCCCCACTACATCATAGCAGGGAAGAGGTTACCGCTCGGGCTAAATGGCTCTGGAGCACTGTGGAGGGCTGGCCTGGCCCTGAGGCTGGGGGGCAGGACTCAGAGTTGACACACACTGGCTGAGTGTGTCTGTGTCTGGCTGGACCAGGAGGGCAGGCAGGGAGCTGGCACTGGGCCTGGGTAAAGGCCTGTTGAAGTCTCACTGACTGGCCAACTTTGATCTCTATTTATCTCAAGCCGGCGGAGGTAATGCAAATGCTCAGTGATTAATTGCATTTTGGGTGGAGATCACATACCTTAGTGATATTTGTGGCTGTAGGGATGACCAAGGTCTCTGTGAGCATGCAACCTTGAGAGTGAAAGTTCTAGCACCTTCTCTTCGTTTGAGATGAGATGAAGCCTGCAAGGATAGCTCTAAGGCCAGGTCTAAAACTGGACTGACAAATGCTCTCATTCCACAGTCCTGCTTTATCTGTTTTGATTTATCCATCTTTTTTCTGTGTGATTTTTAAATGTTCCGTATTATTTGCATGTGATATACAGGGTCAGCAGCGAGGCAGGCATCCCCAAAGCCAAGTGGTGTAGATTCATCGGAGATGAAAGCTGCAAGACCGGCCTGAAAGAGCCATTCTGACCACTCTCCAGGCTCGGGGATATTAGCCTCACCTTCCTAGGCTCAGAGTCCCCCTATCCTTCCTGCGGTTCTCTAGGGTCAGCAGAAGGATGGGTGCACACTCTTTTTATTCTATCTTGGGTGGGGGGATCTCCTAGATCACAGCCTGCTCCATCCACACCCCTGGCCACCAAGCAACTCTTAGCACCTCCTGGGGCCTGCGGGACTCCCTGGTGGCGCCACCCGCCTTATAGCACCAGCACATTGGCCTTGGCTTTGTGGCCTCTGCCAGCAGCCAGCACAGCCCTTGCCAGGAACTCTTAACTGTGGTCCCACAGCCAAGGCTTTGTAGCTCTTCACGGAGAGCGAGGCTGTGCGAATTCCTCTTCGGCTGATCCAGAGCCCAGCGGGGGTCCCTTCCTTCCAAGGCCATGTCCCTTAAGAAACAAAGCAAGTCCTTCCCAGGTGCTCCTGATCTTTACAGGGGGTACCCCAAGGGCCTTGGGGGTAGGTTTAGAGGGGCAGAGAACCAGCCATGCAGGAAACTTCCTCAATCTTCCACGCAGAAAGACTTGGGGACCCGGGCAGGAGAAGAGTTAAGTTCTGGGCTGAGGCTTCAGTGTTCAATTTCTTTATTTCCTGTTGATGACATTATTGCCTTCCTACAACCATTGACACATGTTGCTTTCATCTGTTTCATTTCAAGACATGAGTACACTCGCTGGAAACTATGCTTAATAGCTAAACTCAAAACATTTGGATTTCCTTTCCTTCTGTGACTCTTTGCTGGTATGCTGCATTCTCTAGTGGGTTTTTTGGGTGGTGGTGACATATATTTTTTTTTCAGCCACCATTTTTAACCTAGCAGAGAGAAGTCACTGGCTCCCTGGCCAACTGCCTCAGGCCCATTGCTGCATATGGGACATTTCACTTCCCTGGAGGAGGCCGAGGCTCATCCCACGTTGTGGTGGTCGAAGAGCATCTCTTAGCCCTCCTCCTCTGTCCAGCTCCTTACCCCGCCTGTCAGGGAGAGGACTGGCCTTGTTTAACCACAGGATGGGCACATGGGCTCTCCCGGATGTTGCTGTGTCCTGGAGCACGCACCTACCCTTCCTACCGTTCCCCAGCGGCGCCAGGCTCCATGACTCATGGTTTGGACCTTCTGAATGGAGCCTCCGGAATAGAGAGGTGAGTTTGTCGGTCTGGACCTGAGGACTCTGGGGAACAAACAGGCCTGGCTGCCTTTCGAGGGGATCTGGACCAGGCTCCCCCTGGCCAGAGCATGGATGGAAAGCGGCCGCTGGAAGCAGGCCGGGCCTCATCTGGTAGGAATTGGGTTTGATGCGTGTTTCCAAACCTGGTTGCAGAGCCGTGGCCGCCGCCACCCCTGTCCCTTCCCTGGACCAGGACAGCACTGCCTGTTGACACGGTCTGCAAAGCAAGCAGTCCATCTGCTCATGGAAGGGTCTGAAAGGTGGCTATCCACCTGGCCCCAGGTGACTGCCCAGCCCCCACCAGGCTCTCCAGAGGATCTTGGACATTTTCCCATGAGGAGGCCAAAGTGGGCAGGAGAAGGGCAGCCGCAGCCTGGTTCCCTCAGATGATGGGAGGTGAATATTCACAGGGTGCTTACTGTACACATGGACCTTATGTCTTTTTCTCATTTCCTCCTTTCCCTAATGGAGTAGTTTATTCCCATTTCATAGTTAAGAATTGAGGCCCAGGAAGGGTGAAAAAATTTGCCCAAGCTCACACTGCTTTTAAGTGGTGAAACTGAGATATAACCTTAGTCTTGAGGTCTCCAAAGCCAGTTTTCTTCTGGCTACATCATAACTGTCCTGTTTCCAGCAGCCTGGGGTGGAGCACGGTGGGGTGCATTGTGCTCTGTGGCTCCTGCCTTCAGCCCTCTCCACCATTCTGCTCAGGAATCCACATATCAGGCTGGTAGAAAGGAAGTTCACAAAAGCTGACAGAGAGCTGAGCATGGTT
This sequence comes from Galeopterus variegatus, assembly GCF_000696425.1. Classification (NCBI taxonomy): domain Eukaryota; kingdom Metazoa; phylum Chordata; class Mammalia; order Dermoptera; family Cynocephalidae; genus Galeopterus; species Galeopterus variegatus. The sequence continues at coordinate 208,281 of NW_007728435.1, read as the reverse complement.
GTGTGCACTTCATCCAGGAGGAAGAACCTTGGTGGCCACTCTGCTGTGCCTTTCAAATCTGCAGATCTGGCCAAGAGTCTGAGACAGCAGCAAATGTGGAGAAGAGAAACTTCAAGGGGAGAAACCCACGAGGGGGTGGAAATGCTGAAGGCTTAGAGGGCCAGGATTCTATCGCTCTTTCCCGTTCAGACTCGCTAACCAAAGTCCCCTTGCTGAGGAAACGGACTTCAAATTCTATAAAATGAATTATGTATTTTCTTCCATTCTCGTCTGGTATTTCCAGGCTGCTCGTGTCCTGGTTTGTGTGTGTGCGTGAGCTGAGTGTGTGCAGCAGTAGGGAGCCCCGTGTGTCAGTGCCGATCCACCTGCCCTTGTCTACGAACGAGGTCAGCAGGAGACAGGTGATGCCAGGCTGCCTCTCAAAGATGACATTTCTGAGAGCCACAGGGCCTTGTTGGCCTATCAAGTTGTCTCCTACAGGCCCTGGCTGGACTCTCTGATGCCAAAGCACCAAAGGGAGATTCTGAGTTGTGTGACATCCAAACGGCTTGAACTGTAGCTCTTCTGTGACGTAAGACCAAGCTGATTTAAAATATTTGACTGAGGGGGCTGGCCGGTTGGCTCAGTTGGCTAGAGCATGGTGTTAACAACACTAGGGTCCAGGGTTTGATCCCTATACTGGCCAGCTGCCAAAAAAAAAAAATGACTGAGTCTAAGAAGGCATTCCAAAAGGATAGGGTCACCCAAGGATGCTGTGGAACCCTGCCTTGGTTCTTTATTTTCTTAAAAGTAATATAAAGTCATAGGAATTTTGGAAAGTGCAAGATAATGTTGTTCAGTTGCAAGGACCACAGACCCACTCCATTGACCTCAAGGGAAAATGGGGGTATGTGGCAAGAATAAAGTCGCCTGGGGGGTGTTGGCAGCCCACGGAGGCCCAGACAGCTGCTCTCCCTTCTCTGTCCCCAGGGCATGGCTTCCCTCAAGGGAAAATGGGGGTATGTGGCAAGAATAAAGTCGCCTGGGGGGTGTTGGCAGCCCATGGAGGCCCAGACAGCTGCTCTCCCTTCTCTGTCCCCAGGGCATGGCTTCTGCCCCTGCTGCCTGCTTCCTCTGCTTGCCTCCAGCCCTCAATGATTTAATAAGCCCCTCATCCCAGGAGGCCATTCCCCCAGCCTTGCCCCTGCCCCCCTCTAAGCCCCACCTTTTTGGGTTCCAATTTCTGAGCTCAAGAGAAAAGCTGAACAACCCAGTTCATCTTTCTAGACTGAACGACGAATCATGCGGTGCTGGCCAGCCTGTGCTTGGCTGCCCACGAATGACATGGCCAAACCTGGTCCAATCAGCTGTGCCCGGGAAGGGGGCAGGGCACCCAGTGTAGAGCACAGCCACCCGGGCCTGCCCCTCAGGAAGGGGCGGGTGGGAACTCACTAACACAAGCACAGAAAGCAAGAGAAAAAGGATCCATAGTCCCACCATCTGCACTCAAGTATCACATCATAAACACTTTCAATATCACGACAACTCCATCACTTTTTCGGTGACCATATAAATGTTCTTATGTACTGCCTGGGTAGCATATATGATTAACTTAGTCAATCCCCTACAGGCACAAATGTTGTGTCCAAGTTCTCACGATTATACATAACACTGAATGCTTGGAAGAGCTTCAGGAATGAACAGGATGACCTCCTAGACTCATCGTTAACTCTAGGAGGGTCTGGGAAACCTGGTCCTTTCTCCTGAGGCAGGGGTATGGCGGCTCTTTGGAAGAGGCCACAGGGATAGAGGGAATTAGTTGGTCGGTCCCAACCTCTTGGCATTTGCCTTTGTTCACACAATCCTTCTTGAGTGCTGGACCTGAGGGCTAGACCCAAGGCCACAGGCCAGCACCTCTCCTCTCCCGCTCAGCCTCCAGAGAGACTGCGAAAAGGGTGGAGGTCTTTGTTCCTCTTATAGGATGAGTCTGGCCACCTTTAGCCCTGTGGCTGTGATCTGCAGGGAGGAGGGAGAATGGGGACGGGAGAGCCGTCACTCAAACCCCGCCTTGTGCAGATGAGGACCTCGGGCAGCTCGAGTGGTCTGGGTCACAGAGGCAGAGGGAGCCAGAGCCAGAACTGGGACGTGGACCTGTGGGCCCAATCTGGACACTCACCGCCAACCTTCCTGATTGCACAGGTAAATAAAATATCTCTTTAGTTTGATGGCTGTGGCCCTTTAAAATAGCAGTTCAGACAAGCTGCCTTCAGAGATATAGGCCTATGAGCACCGACTCCTGTCACTCAGAGAAGGCAAAGCCAACACTGGACCAGGGTTTTTATGAAACTTCCATCTACAAAAGAGGGCATGAGACGTGCAGGCCTGGACCCTGGGCTCCAAGGCAGGCAAGTTCCTGGTGGCAGAGCCCACACATCTACCCAGGAGGGACATTTACACGGCAGCTCCTTCAGGCCCTGGCCATCTCCATTGCCCCAGAAAAGTGTCACACAAGTGGAGGTAGACATTTTCCAGGACAATCGCCCATCTTGAGTTCCATGCCTTGTCAGGAGAACCCACCTCTCAGGAGCTGGGTGACCTTGAGCTGTTTACTTACCCTCTCTGATCCTCACGTATGGCTGGTGGGAGCACGGTCCATCTTGTAGAATGGGGGCTGGGAGGAATAGAGAGACCAACCCAGGCCTCTACCTCCTACCTCGTGACTTTGTCGAGCGTCAAGCTTCACGGGCGAGCTTGCTGTGCAGTCACACAAGGCCCCGCACTCAGAGATTCAGTGCTCTGCTGCTGCCATCTTGAAATTCCTAATAAATGTTGAACAAGGGGCCCACATTTGCACTTTGCAGTGTATCCTGCAAGTTATGCAGGGTCTGAGTTTTCCTGAAAAATAGGTTGATAATAGCAGCATCTCCCTCAAGGAGCGGTTGGGTGGGATATGAATGTAGTGATCCTTTAAAACCCCCTCCCAGGCCGGCCCGTGGCTCACTCGGGAGAGTGTGGTGCTGACAGCACCAAGGCCACGGGTTCGGATCCTATATAGGGATGGCTGGTTAGCTCACTTGGGAGAGCATGGTGCTGACAACACCAAGTCAAGGGTTAAGGTCCCCCTACCGGTCATCTTTTAGAAAAAACAAAACGAAACGAAACCCTCCCGAGCGCCCACAATCCTTGTAATCACCTGGAGCCCCCTGCAGCCCCCGCCTCTTGCTCGCGGTCTGGTGTCCCTCTGTTCTTTCCTGTCCCCTCTGATGGCTTCTCCTCCTTGATCTTCTTCTCTCAGTGAACTAGGAGCCAAGGATTCAAATATCGAGGGCACAAGGACCCAGACTGGGAAACCACAGCAGCCTCCTGGGAACCCCTGAAGCCCTTATCGGAAAGGAAACTGCTAACGACTCTGTCTCTGGTTTATGGCGGCTCCTCCCACTCCCTTTATGGCCCTTTTACTGCTCCCTGGTCCTGGGGGTTCAGACGGGTGCCGCTGTTTCTGAGGGAAGACGGCGCCTGGGATGGAGATGTGGCCCATGAACCACGGTCCACCTTCCCTCGGGGAACAGGCTTTGCATTTCCGGTGCCTGGGGTGGGGTCAGCCCAAAGGGTCTGGGTAATGCCTGACTCAGCCCAGAAGCCAGACTTGCAGGACTGAGTTTGATCACCTTGCCCAGGTCTCAAGTTGGCTTCCTGGATCTCGCTCGTAGCTCCGAAGATAATAACACTAACCACAACAGTAGCAGTCATCCTGCTCTCTCTATGCCAGCAGCTGTGATGGGCACTTGGCATGTATCACCTTGATACCTACAACATCCTGGGCCTGTCAGGTGCCTGGGACTGGTATGTAGGAAACAAAAAAGGATCGTTTAAAGATTCTTTCAGTCATAGGCAACGATAGTCAAGTGGTTATTTATTCTTAGCTCCATCTTATGGATAGAGAAGTTAAGGCTTCAAAAGGATGTACAGCTCACTCAAGGTCACAGCTGGTCAGGATTTAAAATTTGATTTTGTCTTTCTGACTCCAGAGTCCCAAGTGTGGTGTTGCTTGTTGTCTGCTAATTCCTCTGCTTCCTCTTTCCTTTGGCTGTGCTGGATACAAGACAACTGGACTGCTTGGTCCTGGCAGCTTGAATGGCTCCATGTGGGTCAGATTGTCTAGACAAGCATCCCTGGAAAGATCTAGCACCTTATATACACAATACAAACACCCAGGCTTCATGCAGAAATGTGGTAGAAAATACTATTGGGATGGGGCCAACGTGGCTTCCTACCTCTGCGTGTCCCTCCTTTGTCTCCTTGGGACCCAGCCTTGGGGGCCCTTGGGTAAGGCCCAGCTCAAAGAATACATTTATATAGAAAACAACTTCTAAATTGGGTATTGAGGTTTCAGGAGTTAAAGGAAATTGAGAGCAGACACAGAAGGCAGGCAGAGGGGATGAAATGTCAATCTGGTTGCCGATCAAGTATGCACACAGCAGTAAACAGCAACAATTAGCTCCCTAGAGCTGGATCCCAAGGTAGTCATGCTTACTAACTGACGCCAGGTTAGAGGGACAACCTCAGATCTTTCCTGTGGGGCCTGCCCTGAGACACGTGGGGCTTGAAGGAGCAGAGGAGAGGGGGCCGCTCTGCAGGCCAGCCCCAGAGAGGGACGGCGCAGCAGCGCACACCCCGTTTAGTCTCTGAAACTCACTAGACAGATCACTGCTCCTCCTCTGGGGCCAGGGGGCCCTGCCCCACAGGGAAGCTGGAGGGGTGGAGGGCAAGATGCCCCCAAGCAGAGCCAGCGGGCAAGGACAAGTTCCCAGGCTGATCTCCACGAGGGGTGGATGAAGGGGAGATGCAGTTAATGCAGAGAAGTGTCTCTCTAGCTCCAGCCCCAAGCCCTCGGCGACTTTGTTCACTTCACCAAAGGGGGCAAGGCCACACTTGGAGGGTCCAACTGGAAAACCCAAAAAGTGTTCCCCTTGCCCTCTCCCTCCCCTGAACATTCCTCCAGCTTCAGGATGACAGGAACAAGAACCCCTGCACTGGGCCCACCGCCCTTCCTAAGGCCATCCAGCCTCCCTCTCCTGCCACCTGCCCCACCAGAGAGGGCAACGAAATATGAAAACTGATGGCTGTCGGTCACCGCAAATACGGCGGACACATTGCCAAAGTCAAGTCCTCCCAGAATGAACAGGCTCACTTCTCCCTCTCTGCCTCCCTTCCTACCTTCTTTCAACACTAAATGCCCGCCATGCTGGGCCCTGTGCTGGCTTCAAAGACAATGGGACACAGGAGGTCTGCACATACCTTCGGTGTCCTTTGATGAGGCTCTGCCCGGAGGGCCTTGGGAGTCCGGTACAAGAGCCTCCAGGCTGCGTAGACCTGTGCCAGGCACACGAGGCAAGAGGACAGACAGCCAAGGGCACAGAATGTGGAGAGAAAACAGGGTGTGGAAGGAAGGTGAGTCGGTGGTCCCGCGCACAGACGGCTGCAGAGGAGCCTGGAGGAGTGTGGTCCTGGGCTCAGGCTCCTGCTGCCACCACAGCACCAAGATATCTCAGTCAGCCGTGTCCCAAAGTCTCACAAAGACATCGTTTGTGGGCGACACATGCCCGATCTTCAGGAAACCGTGCCCCACCTCGCACACCAGCACTGCTTTAGGAACCCCCAGTCAGCCACAGCAAATGCACCCTGGCAGGAAGGCTTGACACATCTGTGGCCACCCTAACAATCACCCCAAGGGTTCTCTTTGAACAAGCCTCTTTTCTGAGGCAGAAAACGAAACGAGGAATGGAATCTACATGGAAAAGAATCAATGAAACGGCCTTTTGCAGGATTTACAAAGAGGGCAACTAAGGCGCAGGAGGAAGTCCTTGTGAACTTGGCGGTCCCACCTCGGTCATTACAGCATTGTTAAAAGAGACTCAGCATGCTACGGTGTGTATCTGTCGCTGATTTTGCCAAGCTCTATGGAAGCTGGGGAGAGAGGGAGCTGCTGGAAGGTTCGAGGGTAAGTGGAGCCCGAGGACGGGCACCTGGCTTTTCTGACCTCGCCCCTGAGGTGCGTCCTATAGCTCTTGGGAGGAGTGACAGGAGTTATAAAACACTTGGCGCTGCTCAGACGTTGGCACTTGGAGTGGGGAGGGGTGGCGATGGGGGAACTAGCTAAGCTGGGAGGCTCAGGGGTCCTAAAGTCAAAGAAGAGTTGACCATTTGCAAATACCTGGAAGTCCTTGCTGTCATTGCAGCAAGGCTCGGGGTGGACTGGGGACTCACAAGGAGGTCAGCTGGCAGCAGCCCCCTCCTCTGGTTGAAGACTGGCGATGAGCAACTGAGGGATTAGCTGGCCCTGGGAAACCTTTGGGATCAGAAAGCTGAGCACTTATGTCTTTCAGAGACTAAATTTACTGGCTTGAATATTTCTGTTCAAACCCCACCTTAAACATGTCGTTACTCTACTCTCACTTTATAGTTAAGGAAAAGGGGTCTTAAAGAGCCCAAATGGCTCATAGGATGTCCTTAGTGGGGGAAACAGAGCCCCAGCCCGGGCTGATCTTAGTCTAACCCTTACCCAGTGCTGCTGGGGTGGTTTTCTAACCACTTGATTGTATCACCTCATTTAATCCTCACTACAACCATCCAGACAGGCACTGCCATTCCTCCCATTTTTCACTTGGGGAAACTGAGGCATAGAGAAGTGACAGACTCTCCTTGGGGGGCTGGCCCATCCATTTCCAGAGCCTCCATATTTTACCACTGTGCGACACTTCCCTGGCTCATCAGGACACTTTAGGGTAAAGAAAACACCTCCTTCCCCTGGCCCACAAGGCTCTACCAAGCCTGACTTGGCCAGTCTGCCCCCCTGATCTTTCTCTCTGGCTGTCAGCTTCTGTGGGTTTCTGGCAAAAGCAGAGCTTCCTCCTGCCTGGGCCCATTGCAGTTCCTGTTCCCAGCCGCCCACGGTCCCCTTCCAGGGCCCTGCTAGTCCATCCCATCTCTCCTGCCCAGCGCTTGGCACGAAAAATATCAAAACAACCAGCGGCTTGACATCCCTTCCCCACCCTCCCCTAGACTGTGGGCTGCTGAGGGCAAGGACTCTGCCCTTTGGTTCCACTTCGGGGCCCCAGTGCCGGCTGCACGGGAAGCCCACAGTCCTCTTGTCGCCCCGTGGGCCCTGTTCTCGGGCTGAGCTGCTATGCTAAGGGCACACAGGACCCACAGGACCCTTCATTGTCTTGTAGAGTTTAAGGATGACACCTTTTCACAGGGAAATTCAGAGCAGCAGAGCCCCTGGGGATGGCTGGCCGCAGAGAGGATGGAAGGCAGCCTTTGTGGGGGGTAGAAAAGGTCAGAGCTCAAGGGGAGGGGGTGGGGAGGGTCAGGTCAGTTAAAGAAGAGCCAGGTTGGGGTGAAGCAGCTGCTGCAGCCACACGAAGTGGGTGGCCGCCCGAGAAAGCAGGAACGGGTGAAAGGCCATCCCAGGCCGCCTCGCACTCCCTTCCCGGGTGGCGGGCTCCGTTCTTGCACCTTTCTTGGCCTTGACCTCTGGAAGCCATTCTGCAGCTGGGGGCATCCCCACCACGAAGGCACCGACTGTCCCTCCCCCGTGCTCTCGGCAGGCAGTCGTCTCACACCTGCCCTTCACACCTCTCCCACGGGTCTCCTGTGACTTGTTCCGGGCTTATCTGACCCTGGAATAGAGAAGGGGACGCAGAAGAAGCCCTTCCTCATCACCCTCTGCTCTTTGTGACCATGTTTTCTGACCCCAATTCAGGCCACCAGATCTTGATCATTTTCTGATTTGTGAATTAACGGATTCGTGTGGAAAGTTTTGCAAAAGTAGACAGATTTAATGCATCAAACAGATTGATCTTCTTGAAGAAAAGGCAATTCTGCAGAAAGACTCAGTTCGGGGGAGGGGAAATGGTATCATGAACTGGAAGATTGACCCTCTCGCCTTACCTGTCTCTGCTCCATCTGTTGACGTGGTGACAACCTGCTCCGGTCCTCCTTGTCTGAAAAGCTGGGCTAGCTCAATAGCTTTGTATTTCGCTTAATTTCTTTTTTCTAATGTCCCTTAAGTGCTTGGGTCATCTGAGGTTATCAAGATAGATTTTACAGTTTCAATAATCAAATCTTTTTCTATGCCCAAAAGTTATCAGCAAAAATATTTATCAAGAGAGCATTAATACCAGGAGCCGAGGCTCAACACACACATTTCATTTGTGATAGTACTGTTTTTGCTCAGAAAACTATTATGTTCAGCCATACTGATCTGTGGACAATTTTTCCTTGTCTGTTCGGAGGACACTCCCAGGGCACCCTGTAATTAAATGATCATCAAATAAGAAAAAAAGACCTTTCCGAAGTTAGTCTGGGCCATCCCATTCAGGAATTCCTGACCTCCCCCCGTCTAAGTTCATTGGCGGGGACCCTGAAGGTCACTTTCCAAAGATTGTCATCATTCAGAGAATTAGCTCCACGTCCCTGTTACTTTGGTCACTACATTTAAATCAACAATGACACTCTCACTAGCATCTTTCTTCTGGGTTCCCTATTACTCCCAAGGGACAACCAATTTCCCTCTACTAAATTTGAGTGCAATAATATTCTATTTACCTTTTAGACCAATAGGCTCTGTCTTTCCACCGAAGAGAGAAAAGCAACTTAGGAAAAGGTGGCAGCAAAGCAAATATTGTTTTGAATGTTGGTCAAATGTCTCTATCCTGTAACTCAGTAAAATCTCAAAATGACCTGGTTTTCCTTTCATCGTCTATTTGGAGAATTTTTTTTCTTTTTAAAGATGACTGGTAAGGGGATCTTAACCCTTGACTTGGTGTTGTCAGCAACACGCTCTCCCAAGTGAGCTAACCAGCCATCCCTATATATATAGGATCCGAACCTGCGGCCTTGGTGTTATCAGCACCACACTCTCCCAAGCGAGCCATGGGCCAACCCTATTTGGAGAATTTTTATATATTTTTACAAAAACTCCCAGTAACCTTGGAAGAGCTTCATAGATGTTATGATTATTGTCACTTCATGCTTGTTACCATTTCCCATCAACACACCATGATCTAACGAAGTGCAGAAAAGATTCACACAACCTGTATGTCTTGCAGCTTGGCAAGTCAGCCAACATGGTCATTAGCAATATGAGCAGACAGGGCACAGTCTTATCTTATCAACGGGTCCCTTCTTGCCAAGCCCTTCCCCAGAAGAGGCACCTGAATGTGTGGGTCCAGAATCTAGGCATGGCTTAGCTGGGTGCTTCCTGTGGCATTTCAAGGCTTGACTGGGTGGGGCTCGGCTTCCTAGATCACTCACTTGGTGGGTGGCAGGCCTTGTCTTGCACCATGTGGGCCTCTCCACGGGGCTGCCTCATAAGATAAAAGTCGCAGTCTTTTCGTGATTTAATCTCAGACCTCCTGTCATGTCTGCCCTATTCCATTTATTAGAACAATACGTCCCACCACGCTCAAGGGGAGGAAATGACATGGTGCATGGATGCCAGGAAGTGGGGAATCAATGGGGGCCAATGTAAAGGACACCAAGCACAGCTCCTCACGACACAGCAACGAGAGGCTCGCCTCTGGCCGGGTACTTCAAGACCCTGCTCCAGGACCTAGGCTGGCATCAGATCTGATTGGCCAGTGCACAGGCTTCACCAGCTGGTTAATATTGCACAGGGCACTCTTGTCCACAATCTAGTTCAACCATTTACTACTGGGCTGAAGGGTACAAGTATCATAAAGCACGGTCCCTGTCCTCAGAGTTCATGGTTGAGTGGGTGAGCCACAGAAGCAGATTAACCACAGTGTTTTGCTAGAGGGGAGGCCCACGTGCCACAGGAGCATGGAAGAGAGGCTCCTATCCCAGCCCAGGGAGGGGGATGGGGCAGAGCAGGAGTGAAGAAGTTGGAGAGGGTGGCCGGCTGGCGAGGGGAATCGTGAGGATAAAGGCACAGAGGAAAGGAAGATTTGAGCCACTATGAGGGACTGTGTGTGGGAAGGACATGAGGGTGGCCGCAAGAAATGGAGCTGGAGATGGGCCTGAGCAGACACCTCGCATGCCGTGTGGGTTGTGGGCCTTATCTGGAAGGTTATGTGCAGCCAGGGGAGGACTGGAAGCAAGGGGAGGACGTGGCCAACTTGGGACTGCAGAACACTCACTGTGGCGGCCACACTCCGGGGACTTGGGCAGAGGGCTATAAGTGGAAGGCATGGAGGATATTAGAACATTTTGCTGTTCCTGGCAAGAGGTGTTAAGAGCCAGAACCATGGTGGTGGCTGTGGGTTTGGGGAGAAGGGGGTGATTCGGGGAGATTTTTAGGAGGCAGAATCAACAGGGCTGAATGCATGGGGGACTGCAGAAGGAGAGAGAGCTGCAGATAAGCCACGCAGAACCGATCAAAATGGGCCAGTCTGAACAGTCACGATGTCATTTACTACAGCTTTCATAGAAGAGAGGCTAGAAAGGGTTGAGGAGACAATGACAAGTAAGGAAACGTAGGCAGCCAGTGTAGACTTCTTGAAAGGAGTTTGCAGCCGTTTTACACTTCCCGAGTGCATTGGAGCCAGTCAGGTAGGGATGAGGGCCTGGCTAAGCGTCGGCAGGCTGTTATATAATATAATAAAGTAGCACGTTGGGGATTTGATGCAGAGAATGTTCTTCTACACGGAGCAAAATCCAGAACCTCTCCAGGTGTTCAGAGGCGGCTGGTTTTCTGCCGAGCCTCCTGCCCCACCATGGCAAATCCTTTAGAGCCCCCCAGGAAAGCAATTAGTCAGCACATAGAAATGCTCAAAGCAAATCAAGAAACAACCTGACATGAAAGAATAAGGAGACTTATTTCAAGCTCAGCTAAACTTCACTTTCTAGAAGTTGTTTAAAATGAGCAAAACGAGACATCAGAAGCAGAAGAAAATGTCTATGGTGATGGCTTAGGAACATAGACCTGTTTATTATCAAAGTTTCACATGTCGCCAGTTGGAGTGATGACTTTAGGGATTCTTTTCCTATTTTTCAGTTCCTTTTCTAAAAGCAAGCGTGTTTTTATCCAGTAATAAAATAAAATTTCCTATAGATCAAATAATTCCCACAAAAGAAATGTCAAAAACGTGATATATTCTCTAACTGAAAGAAAGCAAGGCAAAATGAGCAGTTGGATATCAGTGTAATAAATTACACACTAGGACCTTACTGCAGCATTATTTATAATAGTAAAACTAGAAATAATCTAAATTTCTATCAAAGAAGGAACAGTTAAACAAAGCCTGGTATACCCACTCTTTGCAATACCTTTAAGACATTAAAAATAGTAAGTCGGGCCAGCCCGGTGGCGCACTGGATAGTGCACCGCTTGGGAAGTGCGGCGGCGCTCCCGTCCGAGGGTTCGGATCCCACATACAGACCGGCTCCCGCTCACTGGCTGAGCGAGGCGCGGGAGCAACACCGAGGCTTGCAATCCCGTTGCCGGTCCCCGGTCCGGTACGGGGGCAACACTGAGGGTTGCGATCCGTTGCCGGACACGGAAAAAAGACAAAAGACAAAAAAATAAAAAATAAAAAAAAAAATAAAAAAAAATAAAAGCAACCTTTTTGGGGTGTGTGTGTGTGTGTGTGTGTGTGTGTGTGTGTGTGTGTGTGTGTGTGT
>NW_007728435.1:190343-195728 GCF_000696425.1 Galeopterus variegatus | reverse complement strand
AAAAAAAATAAAAAAAAATAAAAGCAACCTTTTTGGGGTGTGTGTGTGTGTGTGTGTGTGTGTGTGTGTGTGTGTGAGATACTACAGAGAAGATAACTTAAGAAAACAGAACTTCTTTCTGGATTTGTTTTAATATTGATAGTTTTTTCTGGTTACAAGCTGAGGCCAACTCCTAAAAGCCAAACTCCAAGACAATGAATGTCCAGATGCAGAAAAATTCGCAGTTTGTAGCCCTATTTATATTAAATATTGAAAGCACTTGAAAGTAAATCAAATTAGGAAGTTTAAAATTTTTAACTATGTTTTCAATTGAATATACCAAAGATGATAATTTTATTAACAAATAAGTTCCCCCAACACTTCTACGGATAGGATTTCCTAGGGAAAACTCATTTTTTTCCCTCCTGCCTTCAAAATCTGCACCCTGTTATTCCCAGCCCCTTCTCTGCAAAAGAGGAGGTAAGAAGACAGAGAGGCGGGGAGTCGAGTCTCACTTTGGCTCCCTTCTTCCTCCTCTCTGGCTGTGTTAAAGTCAATTCTCCCTTAGCTGGGCCGACCCCACTGAGATGCCCATGGGAATGGCTACCACCATGACAGACCTGGTGGAGCCACCAGGAGCAGGCTGAGGGTAGCCGAGGGCCAGGGGTCAAGGCTATAAGTAGGTAGGGGCTGCATGAAGTGTGCTTCGGAGGACTTTCAGGCTCAAGCCCTGTTGTGATTCTTTTAGGAAAGTCCCCCATCCTGTCCTGGAAGTCAAGACCTCCAGGTGCTCAGGCTCCCCTCTCGGCCAGTCCTGCCCTGGGCCTCCTCACCATGGTGTGGAGGAAAAGAGGACCGGCCAGCACTCAGGGTGCCTAGGAAGTTGTAGCTCAGCTCTGACAATGGACCGAGTGATCTTGGGGAAATCTCTTCACTTTCTCTTAGCTTAACTTTCCTTATTTCTCAAATGGTGAGTTGGATTAGATGACACTTGAAGGGCCCCCTGGGCTGGAAGATTCTGTTGTTTCTTTCTGGACATCAGATAGGATCGTCTTTGAAAGATGGTGGAGAGGCCCAGCTTCCCTGGGCTCTTCCAGGACCTCCCATGGTCAGCTTCCTGCAGTCACCCTTCCCCAGGAGTGTGGCTCCTCCTTAGAGGGTATCTTTGCTTCGGAAATGGGAGTTGTTTTCCAGAACAAGTAATAGGCTATTGAGGGGACAGGGGGCTGTGCAGAAATAACCACCATGTGTTGGACACCTACTACATGTCAAGCACCGTGCAGGGCATTTACCTTCTTGGTCACGCTCACAACTCACAACAGCCTTGTCCGGGAAGGTTTCCTCCACTCTCCAGGTGAACAAATGGGGACTCAGAGTGGTTAGGTAACCGACAGTCTTAGGAAAGGTTACCTGTGTCTCTCTCCACCTTCCTCCCTAAACAAAGGTACATTGTCTTAAAGTGGCACTTTTTTTTTTCTTTGGCATATTGCAAAGAAATAAAAGACACAGTTACTGAATCTGAAAGAGCAATGTTTTGGGTCTCAGCTCCTCTGGAGTCCCAGCTGGTCTGACTTCCCCTCCACAGTGGTTTTTGTGAGGTTGACTCAAGGTCGGAGATCTGGCCAGATGCCTCCCAGGGAGGCTTTAGTCCTTGTTTTCTGGGATTCTAGGATTTCAGCCCAGTACATAATTCCAGAAAAGAATCACTCTCTGCTTTATTAAACTTGTCTGCACTCAGGCAAAGTAGGCTGTTGATCCTCTGTAGTTTTTCTTTAAAGAGGTGGGGGGAGAGTGAGCATGTGCAGAAATCCATCACCTTGCTTTCCAGTCTCCAGGCAACCGTGCAGGATTCCAACAAGTCACATGATAGCGTTGCTGCCAGGGAGAAGGGGAAAATGGAAAACTGCTATCTTGAGAGAGGAGATGGGTATAAGCAAAGGGCTTTGGATTCTCCTCTAGAAATATTATCAACAAGTAGTCAAAGACCCAGAGGCTAGCGAGAGCTTCTGGCTTCTTAGCACTTGGCCCAGGCTCCTGCTCGATGAGAAGTGTCCCCCCAGAAAGGATGCTGGGGGGAAGGTATGGGGCAGGGGTGACAGTGGGGGAGTTGCTGGCCTAAGGTAACCCAAGCACCTGTTCTGGAAATGAGGCTCTCGGAGGAGTAAGACGATGCAAACCAAACTAGGCCTAGCTCCTGTGTCCCCATGCCCAGTCCCTCCTCCCTGCTGCTGGTGGCCCTGCGATGATGAGGGAACAAACGGGAGTCCCTTGGTTAAAGCTCAGCCTGTGATGATTAGGGCTGGTTGGGGGGCAGTGAAGGGTCACTGGGGACAACTTGGGAGGGGAGGAAAACCACCCATGAAGACCAGGTTTCCACTTCCTTTTTGAAAGCCTCCTCTTTCTGAACATTGTTTATTTTGATTTTGGATGTTTTGATTTTTCTATCTCTCCTCCCCCACAACGTGTGTGTGTGTATCTGTGTGTGCCCCTACCGTTGTTTATGTTGTAGATGTTTCTATGGCAATTCATCCCCCTCTGTCTACACTTTTGTTCCAATAATAACACCTTTTGTGGCCCGAAAACTCCCTGGAACTCTCCAGTGACAGTTTTGCTCTTGGGATTCCTAGGGTTGACAAAGAGGGTAGGTATGCCCTTGGCCCTGAGTCTCATATGCCAGCTCAGAGCTGGTGGCTGAGAGGAGTTGTGGGCCATTCACCCTTAATGATTCTGGAAGGTCAGCTGTTAGAGCCAACCAGTTTCCTTGCACCTAACTGTAGTCCCAAGGCAAAGATGAGTCATCAGGGCCATGCTCTTTCTCTGCCTTTCCCAGCTTGCCTCCAGGTGACAGCATTTCATAGCCAGCCTGGACTGCTGGATTTACACCAAGCTGGCTGTCTGGAGCAGTGAGACTGGGGGGCAGACTGTGGATGGTCACAGCGAGGCAGGTCTTGGGAAGGGAGATGCCACCTGCTCTGGTGCTCAGGAGCTGGAGAGTTTGGCAGCCTGGGCTGCAAGAGCTCTCTAGTCCTTGTCACAGCCCCATAGGCTGGGGACAGATGGAGAATGCAGTCCTGGGCTGCATGTCCTTTTCCAGCTGATCATGGGTGGCAGATCTTCCCTCTAGTTTTCCATGAAAATGACAGTCACATTTCTTGCATGTTTTAAAGTTCTGAAGGCCTAATGATAGGCCTTCTCTGCATGTAAAAGGGCTTGTTATCCATTAAGTTCATCGAGAAAGTAAATAAAGGAAAAGCCAGTAGAGTTGGAGAGTGAAAGCCTTGCACAGCTCAGATGAGGCTGTGGCTTTGCCTTTCACCGGTTGGATCTCTTTGGTTCACACTTTTACGGTTTTTAAAAGGAAGAAAAGTTAATTATTAGTTCATCACATGAGGACTCATTCTATAGCAATAGATAAATAATGTTCTGGGTTTGTGGCACATTTTCTTAGTTTAAGGGAGAAGGTTGTGCATTATACACATTTTGGGGGGAACATGAGGAGGAATTCAAAGGTGACAACGGGGTGAGGAGTTTTCAATACTTTAAAACCACGTGCCAAGAGGAAAAAAGACATTCCATGTCTGTCTAATCTGTAACATATGGAGGATGGGGGGCGTCTGGATGAGAGCAGAGGGTATGCAGTTGTTACGAAGAGACAGTCTTTGCGTGCTGAATGAGGATTCTCCTGGCCAGGCACGTTTGGGAAGTGGGGTTTAAATCTTCCGGGAACTGAGGCAGGCTTCCCAACGCGGTGTCAGGGAGCTACTCCAGCACTCAGGCAGACTCACAGCCCCATCTTTACACACCCGTAAACGCACACCATCCACTAACCGTGGCCCTGTCTTCACCCAAACTCAGACACAGGCGCACAGAGCCACGCGCACGCCTCC
The DNA here is from genome assembly GCF_000696425.1 of Galeopterus variegatus. Classification (NCBI taxonomy): domain Eukaryota; kingdom Metazoa; phylum Chordata; class Mammalia; order Dermoptera; family Cynocephalidae; genus Galeopterus; species Galeopterus variegatus. The sequence goes on along the minus strand of NW_007728435.1, from coordinate 191,862 downwards.
CGCATCCGGGCTCGCATACGCCCCGTGACCGTCGGCCAGTCCATCCCAGGGCTACAGCTCCCTTTACAAGCTCCTCCAAACCCAAATTCCCAGGGAAACTTGAAGAGAAGTAGAAAAGTGTTTGATGATAGGAAAAAAAAAATCTGCTTGCTTGCAGTTCTGGCGATGGCCAGAATGCTACCAGAAACTGTTGCATTCCAGAGCTCGGGAGGGCGAGCGCAGGCAGGAGGCGGCGGCAAGAAGGGCCAAGAGGCCGGGGAACTTGAAAGACGAAATCAGAACGCGGGCTGAGAACGCCCCCGGGCCGCTGGGGGCGGGCAGGGGGCGGAGGAGGGCCGGGGAAGGGTTAACGCCGGAGCGGAGCGTGCGGCGGGGGCGGGCCCGGCTCGGGGCGCTGTCCCTTTAAGGCGGGCGGCGCGGGCCGGCCGAGCGCGGCTGTGATTGGCGCGGCGGGATCAGTGGCTCCGCGAGTCGGGCCCGGGGGAGTCGGCTGGAGCCGGCTGCGCTTTGATAAGGTCCTGGCAACTTAGTAACGACCCGAGAGCCGGGAAATAAAAATAGCCCCTCAGAGCCGTGGATTTCGGGGCCGCGCGGCGGCCGAGGTGCTCGCCTCCTCCACCGAAAGCCCTGCTGTAAAAAGTGCGGGCGGAGGCTCGGGCCGGCGGAGCCGCTTCAAAGGAAAGCCGCCTGAGGGCCTGGGCGGGGGCGGCGTGCACCCACCCCAGACCCGGGGTCGAACCCAGTTCCCACCGGCACGCCCCGGCTTTGATCTTTTCCATCTTAGGGAAAGCGGCTTGTTTATTGGCTAGATAAGACTTTTTTCTTTTGGAAAAAAGACAGGCTTGGGATCGGTAGAGTTTAGGATTCTTGGCACAGGCAGGAGTAGCGTGAGACGGCTTCTGATCCGGTTTTGTAGGGTTTGCGGCTCCGGGAGGTGGGCTGGGAGGACGGGGGTGGTGGGTCCCGAGGCTTCTCTGATCTCTGGCAAAGTTTGAAGATCAAAGCCTGGACCGAGTGAGTTGGTTTCTGGTTTGGGGGAGCAGGGAAGACAGAGGTGTAGACTGAGCCGAATTCTTGGCGGGGTTGGGGAGAGGGCGCGCAGCGAGCATTTACGTGTGGGTTGGGTGGGGGGAGTCTGCACGCTGAATCCGGGAGTCCGGGAGCCCATTCCGCCTGTGCTGGGCGGTCTTCTTTAGGGCGAGGATCTTCTGAATTTTTAAGGAGTGGGAAGGGGGAGCGCAGAGGGAGGGGTGAGTGGGGGGAATGGGAACCAGATGCCGGGGAAGGGCACATTTGGAGCTCGAGTTATCTGTGCAGAGCCGAGTGGGGAAATTTACCGAAATTGGTTTCACCTGCACACAGCCCAGCGGCTGGGAGTGCGCCTCTTTGGAAGTGATGCTGTCGGGGGAGGGGAGGCGCGAGGTTAGCTGCCCAGACCCAGCGGGTTTTTGGAAGGTTGTGTCTTACACCTCCCTTGTCCCTTTGCCGCCCCCCGCCCCGCCCTTGCTCCCACCTCACC
>NW_007728435.1:145728-190153 GCF_000696425.1 Galeopterus variegatus | reverse complement strand
CCCCGCCCCTTCTCCCCCTCCCCCCACCCTCTAAAAGTGTTGCTGGGAGCTCAGATTTCGCCTTTGAAAAAGCAGCGTGTGATACTTTAGATGAGCACCTCGCAGATAGCTGGGTTGCTTGATTTGAATTTGAGGAGTTGAAAAGCCTGTTTACTTTCTTGCTTTGATGTTGGGTAGATCTGGTTTTGATTAGATCAATACCCTTTTCTCTCTCCCCACCTCCCCCTTTCCTTTTCTTTCCAGAGAGGAGGCTCAGATGAGCCCCTGCTGACTTGAGAGAAAGAGAGACCACGCCGATTGCTGAGAGGAACTGGAAGAAGAGAAATCCACAAACTCAGTGAGAAGAGCTCCCTCACCATGAGTAGCGCTGTATTGGTGACTCGCCTCCCGGACCCCAGCAGCAGCTTCCGAGAGGATGCCCCGCGACCCCCGGTTCCCGGGGAAGAAGGGGAGACCCCACCATGCCCGCCCGGGGTGGGCAAGGGCCAAGTCACCAAGCCCATGCCTGTCTCCTCCAAAGCCAGGCGGAACGAAGATGGGTTGGGGGAGCCCGAGGGGCGGGCATCCCCGGATTCCCCTCTGACCAGGTGGACCAAGTCCTTGCACTCCTTGCTGGGCGATCAAGACGGTGCTTACCTCTTCCGGACTTTTCTGGAGAGGGAAAAGTGCGTGGATACCTTAGACTTCTGGTTTGCCTGCAATGGATTCAGGCAGATGAACCTGAAGGATACCAAAACTTTACGAGTAGCCAAAGCGATCTATAAAAGGTACATTGAGAACAACAGCATCGTCTCCAAGCAGCTGAAACCTGCCACCAAGACCTACATAAGAGATGGCATCAAGAAGCAGCAGATTGATTCCATAATGTTTGACCAGGCACAGACTGAGGTTCAGTCGGTGATGGAGGAAAATGCCTACCAGATGTTTTTGACTTCTGATATATACCTCGAATATGTGAGGAGTGGGGGAGAAAACACAGCTTACATGAGTAACGGGGGACTGGGGAGCCTAAAGGTCGTGTGTGGCTATCTCCCCACTTTGAATGAAGAAGAGGAGTGGACTTGTGCTGACTTCAAGTGCAAACTTTCACCCACTGTGGTTGGCTTGTCCAGCAAAACTCTGAGGGCTACAGCAAGTGTGAGGTCCACGGAAACTGTTGAAAATGGATACAGGTAAGACTTCAGGGGCTGTGGGGGCGGGTTGAAGGATGGTATGGACTTTGCAGATGCTTTCAGTTAGAAAGGGTGATTGGATGGATGGATATGCTGCGGAAGCTGACAAAGGTCTGTTGAGAACCAGGACCGCTGGCCATGAACGCTTTGATCTTGCTTTTTGTTGTTTTAAGGGGAAAAAAAGTGATGTACATGCAGCTAAATTCCTGCAGTCTTCTAGTGCTAACTTCAAACAGTGGCAAGCAGTATTCATTAATATGGGTTACTTATTATTCTAGACTAGAGTCTTAGAAGGGGTTGAGAGGGAGAGACAGAGGACAGCAGCTTTTGATGCTTCTGAGTCACCAGATCCACTAAGCACCGGTTTTGGAAGGGGTCATTTCACCACTAATCAGTAGCGAGTGGAATTAATATGGCTAGGGAGGCAGCTGGGTTGAGGTGGAGGCACAGGAAGTAACGTGTGTACCCACTGAGGGGTAAGTGGGATCTTTTGAACTTTTATGTTAAGATAAGAGCCAGCAATTGGCTTAACAACTGGTTCTCTTTGTAGTATTAGATATTTACCCAGCAAGAAATGGTTCTAACTAGGGAAGACCCTGTGACTTTCCCGAATGAAGGACCCTTAGCTTTAGAGTCTGCTGATATATTAATCCAGGTTTTAAATTCTTGTGAGTCTGAGGGTCAGAACTCAGTGATTATTTTGTTGCTTAGTTCCTATGGAGAAGGGGTCTTGGCCTGGGAGGACTGGGGCCCTGGAGTACTTTGTTCTTTTGAGGCTTCAAAGACAAGTAGTCCTTTACAGAATGGCCAAGTCTTAAGATTCTTGACCTTTGGAGGCAACTTCAGACCTTCTGTTAGGATGTGTTTTTCTGTTTCTTCCCCCTCCCCTCTTAATTCTGGGTTGTTGCTTTTGACCTGCATGGGGCGGCACTTGATTGCGATCTGAATGGCTTATCTTGCTCCTATCCATGTGAATTTCTCTGTGTGTTAGGGACCCAGGAAGTGACCTGGTAGCTGCCTCTAGAGATTTCCCTTTCTCTGTAGGATGTGGCCTCCAGTGTCCGGTCACAGCAGGAGGAGAAGTAGGCACCAGATAGTTGATCCTGAGCCTCTTGGGGTAGTCAGGTCTGAGCCTGGCAGGTGCGGCCAGGAGAGTTGACTGCTGGCAAGGCGGGGCATGCCTTGTTCTCCAACCACCAGGGGGCATTCTTAACAGCCCTGGGGACCAGTTTAGCTACACTCCGCCATCTGGTCTACACCTAAGTGGAGCGGGTTAAATTTTGCAAGGAGGCTTAGGATGACATGACTGAGTTGTTTCAGTGTTGTCATGCTTATGGATTTAGGTTGTTTTGGAAGAAGATTTGGGGTCTGGCCTCTGCAGCAGGTTAGTCCTTGGGCACCTGCTCCATTATGAAAACACTGGAGTAAACCTCGGTGCTCGCCTCCTTGCCCTCCAGCTTGGCAGCCGTAGCTGAGACTACTTAAGGCCTGTGGTAAGGCTGCTTTTCCAGGGGCCTTCTGACAGTAGAGCTTCTGTGTCTCCCAATGTCAGGACCTAGAGTGTCACCTTTGTAAATAGCACAGTGTGTGGTTTTGGATGCCATCTGTAAGAAAGCGCTCCCCCGGCAGGACTCTGCTGTGGCTCCTCCTCTTTGTAGGTGGGCAGTATAGACCCAGCCTTGGCATGCCTCCTCCCCCTTCCAGAGGCTTCTTCATCTGGGACATTACCAGGATTAAACTTGTTGGAGATTATTCATGTGAAGCCTTTGAGATCCTGGAGGCAGGGCAAAAGATCTGTTTTCTAGGGCTGCCTTCTTGGTTATCAACTGTGGGCATTGTTGATACAAAGGTGACAGCTTTGCATTGACCTCTTGAGTTTCCATACTAGATTCATATGTGCTTTCTCCCGCTGTTGGATTGAAACGAAGCATTTTACCTGGACCACATGAAGCCTGTATTTCTTAACTGGCCATTGTCAAAGAGAATTTAAGACATATCCAAATGATCTAATTTCATTTTAACATGTGAGATATTTGAGTGTATGTACAGTGTATTCACAGGTGTCCTAAGTTATTCAAAATCTAGGTTCCAGCCTAGTTCACCATTTACTACCTGAGTTGCAGCCTTTCTGAACCCCATGTGCCCATCTGTAAAATGGGTGGGCACTATCCCTTTTCTCTATGTCACTGGGTTATTAGGATCAAAGTAATAAACATGAAGACCTTTTATAAAGAGAAACGTTTTGAACAGATGTAAAGTGTTATAATTAGTAAGTTAATAATCATAATGATTGGGTATGTGAAAAGGGAACTAGGTTAGGATGTCTTTTTCAAAGAGTGACTTTTGAGTTTTAGCCCCTTTTTCGTTGTAAAGTTTTAGTGTACCCCCTTTCCATGTCTTAACTTTCTGTACTTATTGAACTTAAGTCTGTCTTTCCAGCTGGTTCTTGGAATGTAGGGATCCCATTTAACTTTTTTTTTTTTTTTTTAAAGATGACCGGTAAGGGGATGTTAACCCTTGACTTGGTGTTGTCAGCACCACGCTCTCCCAGTGAGCTAACCAGCCATCCCTATATGGGATCCGAACCCAGGGCCTTGGTGTTATCAGCACCACACTCTCCCGAGTGAGCCACAGGCCGGCCCTCCATTTAACTCTTATGTCTAATTCCACACCTTCCCTCCCCCATACATTCACTCCTTGTGCAAAGTACCTGGCAGATGGGACAGGCTTACTAAGTTAGTAAGATGAATGAAACAGAAAACACACGCCATGCTGAGGGTCTCTCATCAGCTGTTGAGGAGCTGTCTTGGCAACCGGATGTTCAGGGCCAGGGCGTTGGTCAACCTTCCAAGCACTGTTTGCCTTGGGCACTCAGAGGAGCCTCATTTTTAACAACTTGTTTGTGTCCTTACTGATTTGGTGTCAGGTTTAATATAAATAGTTGGGACGGAAGAGCAGGAATTATCCTCCGAGGGAAGGACTCTGGTTTACAGTGGTTGAGTGGGATGCCTGGGCTTTTGATGGTCTCTATAAATAACCTAGAGCAAAAGTGACCTGTTGGTAAGAGCACGTGTAAAAACCCCAGCACACAAACACACACAGGGTCGAGGTGTTGCGAAGGGGGGTTGTGGAATTAGGCACTCAGCCCAGCATTTATTTTGGGAAGGAGAATACGGCATTGGGTGCACAGAGTGCACCCTGTGTCCTTGCCTTCCTGCACTGGCCCTTGTGTGCTCCTGCCAAAGGCTGTCGCATCTGCCTCCCATCAGGCCCTCTGCTCTGGCCTCACTTAAAATAAGATGGCCTAGCAGATGGCCCTCTGCTGGCTCCCAGCGCTTCTTGTTCTCTGAAAGAACTCTGCTGATGAGGCCCGTTTTTGTGCGAAGCCATTGGAATCAAACTTGGCTTCATTTATCAAAGAAAACGATGCCATAGGAAAGATATGCTAGAAGCAGTAGTCCACAGTCAGAGGATGCGAGCTCTGATGAAGGCAGTTTGCTAAGATACACTCGTAGAAGTTTGCCTGTTTTCAAAAGGCCCAGTTGCCGCTGGCTGTTTGAGTCCCAGGCCCCTATCTGAATGCCTCTTGATCTTGCCTTGGGAAGTGCTTGTTGAAGAGGGTGTGGCCTTTTGGGCAGTGACCTTGTGAGTAAATTGTCAGAGGGCTCTTGGGAAGCCCTAAATGCACAGCCTTAGAAGCAAATACTTAAGTTGTTTTGAGAGGGGACCCAGAAGGAGGCCCAGAAGTTCCATTCTTTTGTGCTTTCTGTATGGGGCCTTTGCTCTGGTCTATGGGGAGGGGCAGGGACTGCAGCTTCTCATCAAGATAAGATAAAAATGGGGGTGGGGGTGAGGAAGCAACATTTCCTTTCCCTGAAGGTCCCAGGAGCCTCTGCTACCTGCCCACTGAGGACCCTGTGCTTTCTGAAGTTGCAGCCTAGGTCTGTGGATGCACACTGCGAAATCTGCAACACAGGCCTGCGCACTCTGTAGGAATTTTAAATCCTTGCAGCAGCTGGGAGCACAACAGTCCTGAAGAAATAATCAAAGCATCTGGGTACAATTACTGTAGCATGGTCGAGTTTCTTTCCTCCCTTTTTAAAAAATAATCACAAGAAAACAGCTCTAATCCGTTTTCTTAAAATTATATGGCGCTTTTGACAAAGTTCTTGGTTCTTAAAAACCGAGTCTCTGTCTCTCCCAACAACTTTGTCTCCTCGCTTCACCTCGTCTTGTTATGACTGTAGGAAAATCCAAGTACTTTACTGCAGTCAACTGACTAAAGAGCAGTATATTCCATTTTTAATGACTGGTCACACAGTAGTCCTCTATTTTGGAAGTGAAGGGAGACGAGTTTATTTTGGGACCTAGTGCTAAACAATCAGGGCAAAGCTGTGTGAGCGCACACCGGGTTTGAGTTATGTGTCTTTTCTGTCAGGGAAGAAAGAATGTCTCTTGAGTCATTTTCTCCCCACAGAGGCTAAAGTAGAATCTTACATTTGAGACGTTGTGGATGTGTTAATACCACCAAGATAGCAGGACTGAGGGCATGGAAAGAGTGTTGGAATGCTGTTTAAGGCAGTTTTGGCTTTTTGGATCTTGTACTATGCCCCTTAAACTAAAAACCTTTTCAGCAACCCATTTGATGGACCTAGGTCTTTGAAGGAGGTTCAACAAAATTTTGAGCTCCTGCCATGTGCCAGCAATTACTTTCAGCTTTGAACACACACTTGTGAAGAAGACAGGGCCTGTCCCCTCACAGAGCTTACAGTCGGGTTGCACAGAACAGGCATTTCGTCCAATAGGTAAACACACCAACGCTTTGTAATTTTAAGGCACGGTAAATACGACAAAAGAAATTAGGGTATGTGAGAAAACAGGAGCTCTCTGTTTTTTGGAGTATTACTGTGATCCCCCAAATCATTGTATACCCTTGCAGGGCCTCGAGAGAGTGTAAGGACTTGGTGCAGATGGCCATGTTTGTACTGCTTGTTTTCCAGGTGGATGCCCCACCTCCAAAGAGGCTGTGACTTGGCCCAACTGGTCAGCAGCTGAGCCAGAACCAGCTTTCAGCCTCTGACTTCCGGTCCCTACCAAGAGTTTACAGAATGTTCTGATGATTGGTTCCTGAAGATAGGAAGGGACCTTGAGGAAGTCATCTTGTCTACTCTGCACTGAAGCAGTGGCCCCATCCAAGCACCCCAGATGGTTGGGAACTTTGGGCTGTTTTAATGACTTGGGTGGTTCCATAACGTGTCCCCATCCACTCCAGGGATCTGTTCTAACCATTCAGAAGTGCTTTCTTCTTTCTGACTTGTAAAGCCCATTTCCTCTTATTCCTCTTAGTGGCAGAGGATGCACCAGAGAGCTGTCGCCCTCCTTTTGAATTCCCTTATCACCGAGGAGGCTGTGGTTACTGAATCGTCCCTCAGCCTTTCCTCCTGAAACAACCACCTTTCCTTTGCTCTCGCTGCTCTTTATCTTGGTGTCTGGGAATCCTAGATAGAGGACACAGGGCTGAGAATAAGGTATGGAAGGTCTTAGTATCCTCATTTAACCCTTACAGAAAATCCTGGAAGGAGGCGAGACTTCTTGTCCTCTGCAGATATGAGAGTGTCCAAGTAGAAGTTCCGAGTCACTTGGTTGAAAGTATTCAACAGGTTCATGTGCAGCTGCACTGGTTTGCACTTTCCAGTCAGTTCTACACCAACATTGGCTTCATGCTCCAGCCTCGTGCAAAACAGAGTCAAGGTTACAGCTGAAGTCCAGCTCCTCTGGTGATCTCCAGTGAATCTCCAGTGAGGCCTCTGATAACGCACTTGGCCTACTTGGCTTGGTTACTCCTTGGGTGATTGAGAAGATTAAAGGAGATGATTGGGTTGGGCAGCACCTACTATGTGCCAGCCCTGTTCTTGCTGTGGTGGGGAGGTGCAACAGGGAAGAAAACAAAAACCCTATCTCTTGGAGCAGGGAGCCCAGCATGTGCTGAGTGATCACCCAGCTGTAGCTCTGGGTTCATATTGGCATTTCTAAACCCACAGGATCAGGTTATTATCATTTCTAAGGTTCATTCTGGCTCAAAAACTTTATGACTGCTTGTAACTGCATGTTTGTTTTGTTACTCCAACTAGAGTGCAGGCTTCTAAAGACAGGGCCTGTGTCTCCCCTCTTCTTTTCCATCCCACCGTCCTCTCTCAAGACCCTTACACCAAATTGTGGCAGCAGCTTCCCACTGGGCTTCTTGCCTGCACTCACCTTTCTTTAGACCACTCCAACCTGCTGGCACATTTTGATGCCACATGCTACTGGAAGCACTTTCTCCCCTCCCCCTCACACTCCCAGCCTCCTGGGCCCTTCCCCACCCATGAAGACAAGACTCTGGCCTTACACCAGAGACCTACTTACTTTCTTCTCCAGGCCTTTTTAGCCCAACTAGTTAAATCCCTCTCTACCCACTCTGGGAGGGCTTTTCACTGCCTTTCCTCTCCCCAGTCCTGGGTGTTATCTCCTCCATCATGATGTGGAGCTCTATCGAGCACTGTGCTCCCATCTGTCACAGGGAGCCGTCCTCAACCATTCTGGTTGGCATCTTCTGGTCAATGCTATGCAACATAACATTTCTGAGATCTGGCTTCATGTTCTGGCTTAGTTTAGTAGAACAGAATCAAGGTCCCAGCTGAAGTCTAGATCCTCTGGCTGAGTCTCTCTTGGGGGCTAGAAATGTCCTCTCTATCATCTGGGTTACCTCTACCAGGTCATTCATATCCTGCCTCTTATTCTAGAAGAACTTTATAAAATGTTGAGGCTAGTCTTATGAACTGATGTGTATAAAGAAGTGTCCCTCCTTGTGGGCCCGTGAGAACACTGTGTGTACCTCCTGACACCCCCACGTTATGGTGATGTGCTCCCTCCAGGCCGTGGTGCAGATGGGGGCTGATATCCTTGGAGTTCAGCATGGTGCTGGACACCACGAGTGAGCAGGAGCTCAGTGACACATGCAGACGACTGGCTGTGAGCTTTCATGAGCCCCACTCTTTTGCCAACCCCAGGGCTATCTTTACAGCCCAGCTGCTGTGGCCTGACAGACTGTGTTCTCTTTGAGCCTTTCTTGCGCCTCCAGTTGGTTTTTTGGCTGCTGGCTCAGTCTTGGTGGACCCAGCGGAGGTTGCCAGGTCTTTGTAAAGGAATAGGGCTTTAATGGGCTGCAGGCAGGGTCCCTTCCTGCAGCCTGCCAACCTCCCTCCCTCCACCCCCCTACTTAAGTCCCTTGCTGATGACACAAGAGGAATGTGGCCCAGCAGGAGACAGGCACAATGGTGGGTCTGGAAGGAGATCAAGAGGGCGAGGTGGGGAGCCAGAGGCCACTGAAACAACAGGGCTGGAGACACTGGGGGAGGGGCCGGGCCAAGCTCTGGAACAGCTGTGCTGTTCTTGTCAGTCCTGCGGCCAGCCCTGGGGGGGTGGCGGGCATGGCAGAGGCCCAGCTCATGGGTAGGATGGGAGTCCTACACATCGTCCCGAACATGTGCGACCCCTTTGTCCAGCTCACTGTGGGCCCAGGGTCAAAGGGAGAAGGCCACACCAGGTCTCTGGTTATTTGCATCTCTGGACAAGGCTAACAGACCCCAATGGGGAGTCTAGATGCTGAAGATGTCTTGGGGCCTGAAATTGAATTCTTTAGGCACAGGCTTGTGTATGGGGGCAGGGAGGAGGGAGACATTCATTCTGTGGCCTCCCTTCCTAGGACAGAGTCCCATTCCTTCCTCTTTGTAAGTGTGTATTTAGAACTTGGTAGGATCCCCTGGGCTGCCTCTGGAATATCCTGTGCCCTGGCAGACCCCCTGTGGGGCAGAGGAACCCAGCCTGCTTTCTCCCCAGGTCAAACCAGCAGCTCAGCAGGTCCCCCTTTGGTGGCCTTGCTTTCTGCCCAGGTGAGCAGCTGCACCTGGGCTGCAGGTTAGCGTCGACAGATTGTGGGATTGTGTGCTTGGGTGTCCTGGGGTCACCTGATTACTTGGGTTTCTGGTGAGGATCAGTGACCACACCCCTGTTGTGCTTTTCCTGTAGGTCCTTCAAGAGGAGCGAGCCCGTTAATCCATATCATGTAGGTTCCGGCTATGTCTTTGCACCAGCCACCAGTGCCAATGACAGTGAGATATCCAGTGACGCACTGACAGATGACTCCATGTCCATGACGGACAGTAGTGTGTAAGTATTCTGCTGTCCCCTGCATGTGCATGTGTGGGAGTGTGAGCCACCAGGGCGCCTGGGCAGCATTGCTGGTTGTCCTCACTTGGCTCTGCAAATCCCACCTGTGTGTGGACATTTGTCTGGTGGGAGGAAAGTATGACAGTGGTGTGGTGCTGGTCAGGGAGGGTGACATGGTAGTCTAGGTACATGTAAGCTTGGAGCTTTTAAAGGAAAGTTGGGATGATACCTTAACAGAAGAAAACGAAGTACAGTAGAAGGTTAAGATGAATATCTATACATTGCTTGAGTTTAAAACACACCTCTGGTTGTTCTTGTAAGAACAATTGCTTGGCTTGTCTTGAAACCCAGGTATCCTGTCTGCAGAACCAATGGGTGGGAGACAGGGTGGCATTAGAAGGGTTTTATTGTTTGGGGAGGAAAAAGCATTGGAAGTGGGGGTGAGAAAGCCAGAAATTGCTAACTGGCCACTGTGTGTAGTGTTCCCACGTGGATATGTTTAAATGGACATCATTCAGTTCAGTAAGCATTGTGTAGTGCCTACTCTGTGTCAGATGCTGGGGACCCTAAGTAGGGGCTCTCTCCAAAGTTGTGTCTGATCTTGGGTCTTTGCACATGGGTGGCTTTGATTTTTGAAAGTAATCCATATCATTGGGGTGGTCTTATGAGGTCAGCAGGTCAGCAGGCAAGGTCATGCTTTGAGTTTTAGGTCATTTGAAGTCAGGTCATGGTGATCTGTGTTGATAAAGGGCATTGATACTCCATGAGTCTCACAGAGTGGGGTGTGTGTGTGTACGTATGTGTGTGTAGTGGTGAACTGGATGTCCCATCTCCTGCTGTCCTTTGACATTTTGATTCAAGGGACCCAGAGTAGAGCCTGGGCGTGGGTGAAATTCCCCAAAGGCTTCTCACCCAACACCCACTTGAGACTCATTGTTCCAGAAATGGTCTGTGAAGGCTTTTCAACAAGTGTTTTGGAGTTGGAATTTCTCCTGCCAAGGAACAGTTTTGAAAGGCAAACCCATTGAGCTGTGTCAGTTCTGGTGCACTTAGAGTTTGTTCCTTTTCGCTTCCTAAAACTGGACTGTCTATTCTTCCAGTTTGTTTGAAACTATCTAGTTTCTATTGGCCAGCATCCTGTTGCGTGGCCTGTGGCCTGAGACCCATCAGAGGGAAAGTTGGTGAGATTAGTTTGAGACTCGACTATTGGTTTTCCAGGTGGTTTTTATCGTGTTACCTCAAATTCCCTTGTTAGTAAAGGGAGAGGGATCCTTGAGGTGAAAGGTTTCATTTTAATATAAGAATAGCATTTTGGCATTAGTCAAAATAGTGTAAGGGTATACATCTTTCATCCAGTATGGAGAAATGAGACGTTTCACAGAAGTGGGTTTTTCATATTGACTGAACTCTTACGTGTCCACACTTGGGGAAAAAAAATGTCCTTTGATGGATATGTTTTTTAAAATATGTTTTGCTGTGTCTTAATTGAATCGTTATCAGACAAGGCAATTTATTTCTCAGTTATCCCATTAATATCAAGATCTGTTTTCATACTGTGCTGTGGTACTTCCTGTCGCATAGGCTTGAGTTTATACAGGGCTATCTGCCCCCACACATGCTGGACCACCCTCCGCCCCCTTCAGTAGCTTCTCTTTTCTCTCTGTCATTCTGCCTGCTGTCATTTTTTGTTACTGTCTGTGTGCTTGCTTCTAGCAAGTAATCTTCAGTTTTTGTGAATTTGTGGACTGCGTGGGAGTCTTCGTGTTACATGCAAAATAAGAGTATGTTGGAACTGAATGAAGGCATCGAATGAGTCTCCTAAGTCGAGTGTAGTTTACTTAAGACGCTGAGGCTTCTGTTTGGTTTTCTTCGAGACTATTTTTGGCTCGCTTCCTGGTGCTTGGCTGCATTTCAGTCTCCATCGTTGAGGTGTTATTCTGGGTTCATGATGAGATAACTTGGGTGTAGTCCCCATACTCGCTTCTGTTTGATCTACCCAAGACCCAATCAGCCAGGCAGGCAGTCACTTGTGACTTTTACAGATGAGGAAGTAGGGCCTACGCCTACACAGCCATTCATGTTGGGGGAAGAGCTCATATCACCCCACCCCACCCCCCACCCCCCGCCTGCTACGCCCTTCCCCCCAGGCGTGAACATTTCAACATGAGAAGTGTTAATAGGACCAGTTGGTCATGAGACCTTTGAGTCATTCTGCGTCTCTTATTTTCATTTATTAGCGATCAGACTTTCTTTTTTAACAAGTGGGGGGGGGGTAGAAGTAGCAAGTTCTGAGTTCTTCCTACAGCCTTTCCATTTGCTCCCCTCCTTTTGTCCCCCTTCCCAGATGCAAGACTTTTTCAGTTTTATGTAGAGGTGACCTTAAAACTCTTACCCCTAACCCCTTTCGCTAAAACACTTTGTGGACTTGAAGCATGGGGAAGCCACTTGCTGGAGTCAGAAGGTCACCTTTGCCAGTCACCTGTTCTTGGTAGCAAGGGTTTGCCTTCATGCCAGGGAGGTCCACTTTGATACAGAAACAGGAGAGGGCACATCCCTCACTTAGGAACTTCCTCGTGGAACACAGCAGATACGTTTGGGTCCTTGGTGGCAGGACCTCTGGCTGTTGTAGCCCCTTTTGTGGTCTCCTTGCCTCTTGGTTTGATGAGTGAACTAGGAAGCCACGGAAAGGCACCTGGGAAGCTCGGAGACCTGAGGCTCACAGTGCTGGCTCTGATCTTCCTGAGCCCTCTTCCAACCATGGGAGTATGGAATCAGATTGACCATCACAGTTGTGCCCACCTGGGCGTGTCTGTGCCAGCTGGGAGTGCACTTGGCATCAGTGTGGGGTCACCCTCCCTTGGGGTTGTTTGTCTCCTGCTGCCTGTGGTGGGGGACAAAAGGGTTTCCAGAACCAAGAGCCCATTTTTAGCACTTTGAGGTTCCTGTGGGCCTCAAGCTGCCATCAGTCCCCTGGGGTCCTCCCCACTCTCATGTGAGCAAGCTTGGCGTGTGCTGAAAGCTCGCAGCTCGGCGAGGTGCTTTCTGGCCGGCTGGCCCTGGGTGTGTGTGATCTGCCCAGTGCTGGGCGGTCACCCGGGATTCCCAGGGCTGGGATTAGACCCCCTCTTCAGAGCTCTGCCAATTGTGGGCCTCGTGCAGATGAGAGCGCTGAGCGAGAAATAAAGTGTGTGGGGGATGAAAAGCTGTACTGAATCGCTTTCAGCCCATTGTCATCTGGGGAGGCTTAGAGGGATGAGAGGGTAGCAGGCCCCTTTGAAATTTCCTTGAACAAGTGAATAGGAGCGCCCCATAAAGCGTGAAAAGAGCCCTGGCTGCTTCTCCTGTCACAATGGCCAGCTCGTCTGCAAGGGGCTAGGGAGGGGGCTGCCTGCCCTGCTGGGAGTTGGGGAGGGGACAGGGCTGGGAAGCAGGGAGAAGGGGTCACAGGCAGCTTTCAATAGACTCCAGAAGGTTGGAGTTCATTAGGCACAAGCCTGGGGGAACAATCGACTAGTTTGCGACAGAACCAGTTAAGTCCTGGAGGCCTTTGCAAGAGGCCTGGGGAGAAGTTGGGGCAGGGCTGGTCTGCACCGGTTTATTCCAGGGAGCCGCCAGCGCACCAGGGCCAGCAGGCAGGGCTTTAGAGAAATCACTGCCTACTCCCAGAGCCCACAGCGACTTCTCTTTTCCCCTTAAGTAAAAGGGGAAAAGATGGCTGGGGATTTGGGTCTCCATCATAGGCCTCTGAGAAGGCTGTTTTATGAGCCTCTTCTTCCAAAACCTGCATTCTCAGAAGAAATAGCTTATTTATTTATTTTGAGAAGTTAACTGCCAGACTCCCAGCTAAACCCTAAACCCCAATTCTTGGAGCGTTGAGGGCAGAAGGATTGTGGGGCCATTCCAGGACATCAGGCCTAGGAGTATAGAACTGAAAACATCAGAGGCAGTAGGGATCTTGGCCCTCAAGTGCTGCCTGGTGGATAGAGGCGACCAGGAATCAGGAGCACTGAGTTGACGGCATGCAGGTGTCTCTCTTCTTTTTGCACAGAGTTGCTTATAACCAGGATCAGCTTTATTCATAGGTTAACTTCTGCTCCAAGTGTCCCCAAGTCAGCACAAGATGATTTCCTCACGTTCCAGGCAGGGGGTGGTATGAGTTATTTATTTATTTTTATTTTTTTTATATCTTATTTATGGAGGTTTACTTTGGAGACCGGGAAATGCATCTGAGTGAACTTCAAATATTACCTTATCTTACAAACCAGGCTTTTGATGTTGGCTGTGATCAGAGGCTGCCTTCAGAGTGGCTGCCAAATGAAGATGCGCGTGGACGCGCGTGCACACGAGTCTGCTATTTCAAAGCTGCCAGAAAGCGACATTCAGGTTAGGTCGGGCACAGTGGAGTCAAAAGGCTAAGCTAATTGGCTCAGCTTAAATGGAAACTAAGTGAAGTCCACACTTCAAAACCAGTGCTCCCCAGAAACAGCTGGGCCTGGCAGCCAGCTCATGAGCTAACATGTTTATAATTAAAGGAGACTGTATAGGAACCAAAACTCTGGTGCTCTTCAGTGCACAGTTTTGAGCAGCCAGAAAACTGATCATAGACTTTTAGAGCTCGAATAAAAGAAGAGAGGCCCCCTTTTGGAATGAGGGGCTGTTTTGGAAGAAGATTCTTGACTAGGGGGAATTAAAGCCACATTTCTTTGAAGAAGGTGCCTCTTAAGCCTTTCTGAGCCTCTGCAAGCTGAAATCTCCCTTTTCTGTTCGGGTCACAAGTGGCCTTTCCTGTAGTTCGGTCCTTCACCTGCCCTGAGTGTAATGGGTGTGTGTGGGCAGGGTGCTTGTGAAGTCATTTGTCCCTCAATCTGGCAGTGACCTGCTCCCTGCCCGCCCCCCCCCAACCCCTACTCTCTTTTCTTTTTTTACCTTATATGGAGAGAGAAAAGGGTATAAAAGCTTTACCATTGGTTTCCATCTGGGACAGAAAAAAGAGGAGATTGAAGACTAGTGGAAACTTCAGACAGAGCCCTGGAGGGGATGGATGTGGGACTTTTCTCAGATTCTTGAAGCCTTATGTCTTTCGTGTCATGGTGGGGTCTGTGGGATGCTTGACTCCTGCCCCCCCCCCAGATTGTCTGCAAGGGGTCTGAAGCAGAGCCATCCACTCTTATGAAGTCCCTGGAAGAGGAGCTGTTCAGGAGACAGGTGTGGACATTGTCCTGCCGTCCTGAGCAGCAGAATTTGGATAGACCGGTATGAGACCCAATCTGTGGGACCCCTACCGCCATCCCACAGAGGATCTTAGGTGAGAGATGGGGATATCCACTGCCTCTTGGGAACCACCTGGCATTCCCCATAGCCAGTGAGTACGAAGTGGTGGGGGAGGGCTTTCCAGAACATTCTGCAAATTTCCCATTTGACCCTTCAGAATGTCAGGTGACTCCTTGGGGCTTAGGAAGTGGTACCCCATATCCAGACCATCGAGAGCTTGGCTTCTCTGGTTGGATCTGGGAGGGGCATCTTGAAATGAGGACTTCAAGTGTAGGTTGTTAAGAAGCCTCTTCTGGAGTCCAGCAGCAGCTTGGGTTTGGATCCTGGCTCTAACCACTACTGATGTAACTCAGGCAAGTTTTGGAACGGTTCTGGTTGTCTAAAACGGTTTGCTAAGTTTCTTGTGAGAATGAAGTCCGATTGCATGTAAGGTGTCTAAGCTAGCTTCTGACCCACAGTAGCAGTGCGGTGCCTGGGAGCTGGTAGCCTCAGGTTGGAAACCATCGCCTTGGGTGGGATTTGGGCACTGGTCAGGCCAGATGTGCTTGTGAGAATCCAGTTTTCTCTTGTGTCTGAAAAACTATCCCAAGGTGAAAACATGGAGTTCTGATAAGTAATCTGCAGGTTGCTCAGTAAGTTACAGGATTCAGAACCTTTTATCCTACTCTGCCCTCAAGGGCCTGGTCAAGTGCCCAGCCTCAGTGTGCAGGGGCCTGACTTGGAGATTGGTTACTTATGGGCACTGGTCAGCCAGCTAACCCCTCCCACAGTGCTCACTGTCTCTGCCCCCCTGCACCCACCCCACCACCCATCTCTGTGGCAGGACTCACACTTATGTGTAAATTGTGTAAGTTCTTGCTTTAGATGCTAATTTCTCTTCTCCCGCCCCCCCCCCCCCCCCCCCCCCCCCCGAATGTGATTATCCTTTATGCACTCCTTAGCCAAGGTTTGGCTAACATAGATTGGTTCATTAATCTACTGGAATCCTCGTTACCCCCTCAGTGGCCCTGTTTTCTGGCTCAGATCAACAGACTTCCAGAAAATGCGACCACTTAGAATTCTAGGGCATTGCAGATAAGGAGCTAGAGGTTGACCAGTTACTCCTGGCTGCTCCCTGAGTATTTTTAGGCACTGCTAATTTTCACCCACTGCTGGATGAGCCAAAAAGGTTTTCCCTCTATTCTGTGATGAATAAAACACCAGGGAAAGGGAAATAACCAATAACACCTAATGGCAATGTTTACCACCTCAAAGTGAGATTCATTATGGAAATGTTTGAACCCTGATGCTTTCATAAATAAGTGGCCTCCGGAAGGGATATCAGTGAGAAAATAGTCACACCATGACCATTCTGCTGTTTTCCAGAACAAAATTCTTTAAAAAAAAAAAAAAAAAAAATCATAGCAACTCCAGGTCATGTTTTTAGTGAACACTAGCTGGAGTGGAGCCTTGCTTTTTAAAAATTCTCCCACTTGCCGATTTTTTTGTTTGTTTTCATATAATAAGGACATATAGGGGTCCATACTTGCTTCAGGTCTTTGCCCAAAGGTCACCTTCTCAATGAGGACTTCACTGACAACCCCCCATTTAAAACTACAACTTCCCCACCTCCCAGCAATTCTCTCCCACTTTCCTGCTGTGTATTTCATCATTGTACCACCACCTTCTAACGTACGTCTGTTTTGTTTTTCTGTTTTTGCTCATATCCTGTACCACCTATTGGAATATAAGCTTCATAAAGGCAATTGTTTGCATTTTCTACCTCCTCTGTCCATTGCTGTCTCGCCCAGTGCCTAGAACAAGGCCTGGCACATAGTAGGTATTCAGCTATTTTAATCAATTGCACAGAATGCCCATAGTAGGCGCTTTTCTCTTTAGGCCCACATTGGTCATGTGTCTTTGGAGATTTGTTGGCTGGGGGTGATGGAGTTTGGAGCTCAGGGAAGGAAGGAGCCAAAAGCTCCCCCTGTGGTGGTTTCTAAAAAGATCTTTGGAAACGAGTGGGAGGTTGACTATTAGAGAATTCTGCATACCTCACTAATGCCTGGCATAGCCCTCTGTGGTCTTGGTCCCTGTTCCCACAACCTTTTGCCCTGGTACTGTCTGTAAGGCACTGGTTTCTGGATTTGGGATAGTGCGTTGCTGTGGTAACACGATTGGGAGGATCAGAGGGACTAAGGATCTCTGCTTGGGGCACCTGTAAAATGGGGGAGCACCCCTCTGTCCAGGCTGGCTGGAGTGTAATCCAGTCCTAAGACAACAGCCTGAGTCGAGCTCACCAAGCTCTTCCAAGTTGCTACTTCTGCATGCGAGAGGGAGCCAAGTGTCCAGAGATGATTGATGGGCAGGATGGAAAGTTGCTTTGGCAATTTGATCTTGGCTGGGTCCTTCCCCATGGGAACAGTGACGCGTGGCACCCTCCCCTGGAAGCGGGTGGCCGTGTCTGTTGGCAGGATCTCAGGATGCATGTATGAGTTGGCCCACGTGCTGAAGGCATCCCCGTGAGCTTGTGGATTCTGCCTTTTCCTTTCCCTTAGAGATGGAATCCCTCCTTACCGCGTGGGGAGTAAGAAACAGCTCCAGAGAGAAATGCACCGCAGCGTGAAGGCTAACGGCCAAGTGTCTCTACCTCATTTCCCGGTGAGTACAGTCTGGAGGGGGAGGGGAGAGGGAGTGGCCTAGGGTCCCCTAGGGGAAAAGAGAGGAAGGAAGAGCTGGACAGGAGGTGGTGCTTTGGGGCTTGATGTTGAGCAGAGTGATGTGGTTATGAGGTTCAAGATGACCTATTTTTGAACCTTTACATTTTCTGAATTCAGAAAACAAAGTTCTCCATGAGAAAGAAACCGAAGCAGTTCCTTCTCAGAAACCGAGAAATGTTAGATGATCCATGCTGCTCTCCATCCTGGTGGGCTCATTGTGTTGCCACCAGAATGGCAGCCCCCCGAGGGCAGGGCGTGTTGTCTATTGCCACTTACTTCTGTATCCACAGAAACCAGAACAGTGCCTGACACATAACAGGTGCTCAATAAACACTGATTGACTGAATGAATGAACGAGCAGGCCTGAGGCATCTCTGCCCCCTTTGGAAGGAAAGTCACATCCCTGGGACATTGCACGTCTTGTGTTGACTGCACGACTTGGTTGTTTGGGTCATCCATCTCTCTATTTACTTGGCCATTTCTCCTCCTGACGTATGAAGCCTGGAAGGGTGGCTTTTCCAACCCCAGAACTTGTTTTGCTTATTTCCAACCCCACAACTTGGTTCAGTACCTGTGGTTGAGTCTGAATGAATGAAGTGTTTGGTAGTGAGGAACCTGTGAGCAGCAACTTCCCATGATTGAGCTGGTAGGGGAAGGGCTTTTCAGGGACCTCCCCTTTTATTTCCATGTCCCCAAAAGCAGCCCACACATGGCCCCTGTACTTGAGTGCCTCCCCATCTGTATTCTTATTGCAGGGCTGTGCTTCCTACAATACCATGAGGTCTAGGTTGCCAGGATGCCCTTCCTCAGGGAGGGGAAGAGGGCACCCAGCCTTCAGCAGGAGTCTATCTATGAATCCTTCCTGCTGGCTGCAGAGAATCCAATTGGTCTGTCCACTTAGGTTGCATTTAGAAAATTAACACATTGAATTGCTAATCCCATGTTAGTGCACGGATTGGTGCACAGATGTGGCTCTTCTGTGGAAGCTCCTCACACAGACAAGGGCAGACTTACCTTAAAATTAGCATCTGAAGGTTGCCTCACCTCCAGCTTCTCCACACCCCCTAATACAACAGTACTGATGACATCTCCTGTGATGTTTTTTCCCCCCCTATTGGGGGTAATGTGTGTGTTAACAAAGAAAAGTTCTATTGCCCGAGCTTGCAAATTAGATGATTTTGTCCTGGGGTGTGCAAATCGACTTTCTCCATCAGGCAGGTCTTTGATCGGGGGCTGCATGGAGCCAGCCTGTGCCAGAGGGGCCATGGTGCGGACCCACTTCTCTGTCTCTCGTGTTTCTGCAGCTGCCTGGTTGCTGTGGCGAGGCCTATCTTGGCGGCTGGGGGAGATGCCAGTCTCTGCAAGTTGGCTTTCTGCTCCCCTCCACCCCATCCCCAAAGAAAAGGCCAAAAAGAGGGAG
The DNA here is from genome assembly GCF_000696425.1 of Galeopterus variegatus. Classification (NCBI taxonomy): domain Eukaryota; kingdom Metazoa; phylum Chordata; class Mammalia; order Dermoptera; family Cynocephalidae; genus Galeopterus; species Galeopterus variegatus. The sequence continues at coordinate 171,383 of NW_007728435.1, read as the reverse complement.
ATGAGGAGGAAGGAGGCAGAACAACTGGGGGTCGGGGGTGTGGTGCGGGGACAGGAAGAGGACAGAAAGCTGGGCGGCGGGGCTCTCTCTGCTAGCTGCTTTTGGCAGGGGTCCTCTGTGCCTTTTTATATTCTGCACTTGATTTGGAGATGTTCCCTTTTCCCTTGATAGATCAGCTTGGGGCAGCCGGGCTCAGCAGTGTTCTGCTACTAGCCTGCAGCAGCTTCCTTCATTTTCTGTACAAAGACAGAGGGAGGAGGGAGGAGGAGAACGGGGGAGAGGGAGGACGGTGTGGAGACAACACCAGCTCAAAGGTGCGCAGCGAGCGGCCGGGAAATAAATTACCACTTCTTCTCTGATCCCGGCCCTGCGACTCCATTTTTTTTTTTTTTCTTTCCCTTTTCCTCCCTCCACCTCCCTTCCAATCTTATTTTTTTAAATTTCCAACTCCCTTTCTGTTTAGACTCCACTTTTTATTCCTTGAGTTGGTCTCTCTCCCCTCCCACCTCAGAGGGCTGCTATTTTTTTGATGTTTGACAACAGTCTTTGAAGATTTTCTACTTCAGAGTAGCTACTGATGGGCTGGTTGTACTACAGAGAGAGCAAGCAGCGCCTCTCGGAGTGCGACCAACTGCTCCTGCCCAAGGCAAGCGCTGGTGGGGACCGTGGCTCGCCATGAGGCCGCAGCGCCGGCGCATAAAAATCTGGAGCAGCCCAGGCCGCCTCGCCATCCACTCTCCACCTCGACATGGGGACACGGTGCCCGTCACTGGGTCCTGGGAGCTCTGGCCAAGCTACCACCACCACTGTCCACCTGGCCTGCTAAGTGTACTTGTCCCTTTCCTCCCGTGCCCTGTAGAGAACCCACCGCCTGCCCAAGGAGATGACCCCTGTGGAGCCTGCCACCTTTGCGGCCGAGCTGATCTCGCGGCTGGAGAAGCTGAAGCTGGAGCTGGAGAGTCGCCACAGCCTGGAGGAGCGGCTGCAGCAGATCCGAGAGGTAGCACGGGCTCCATCTACCACCCCGGGCCTGGGGCGGAGCCCCCCACCTGCTTCCCGGGTCACCACCCTTCTGCTGCCTTCCCTTCCAGGATGAAGAGAAGGAGGGGTCCGAGCTTGCGTTGGGCTCACGGGAGGGGGCTCCCACCCAGCACCCCCTCTCCCTCCTTCCATCTGGCAGCTATGAGGAGGACCCGCAGACCATCCTGGACGATCACCTGTCCAGAGTCCTTAAGACCCCTGGCTGCCAGTCACCTGGCCTAGGCCGCTACAGTCCCCGTTCCCGCTCCCCCGACCACCACCACCATCAGCAGCACCAGCAGCCGCAGCAGTACCACTCCCTTCTTCTGCCCGGGGGCAAGCTGCCCCCCGCCTCCATCCCACCGGGCACCTGCCCCCTCCTCGGGGGCAAGGGCTTTGTGACCAAGCAGATGACGAAGCACGTCCACCACCACTACATCCACCACCACGCCGTCCCCAAGACCAAGGAGGAGATCGAGGCGGAAGCCACACAGAGGGTGCGCTGCTTCTGCCCCGGGGGCACCGAGTATTACTGCTACTCAAAGTGCAAGGGACACCCCAAGGCTCCAGAGCCTGCACCCGGGGAGCAGTTTGGGTAAGTGTCAGGCAGACTGCAGTGTCCAGGGTGGGCTTTTCTCCCAGCCAGAGCTCTGGGCAGGTGCGAGGTGGGGTCACAGTCACAGGCGCTTAGCTTCTAGGAGGGAGGCGGAGGGCAGAGCTGGGCGGGGGAGCAGGTGCGCGATCTTCCGAGTCACTGTCCTCCACTGACTGAGGTATCCGATCAAAGGGGTCCTGGAGATTTAACGGGGTCTCTGGGTTGGGTGTGGTTCTTGGTTCCCCACAGTGGCAGCAGAGGCAGTACCTTGCCCAAACGAAATGGGAAAGGCATGGAGCCGGGCCTGACCCTGCCCGCCAGGGAAGGAGGGACCCCCAGCGGAGCAGGGGCCCTGCAGCTTCCGGGGGAGGAAGGAGACAGGTCGCAGGATGTCTGGCAGTGGATGCTGGAGAGTGAGCGGCAGAGCAAGCCCAAGCCCCATAGGTAAACACTGCCCGCCGCCATTGCGGCTGTCAGGGTCACGGGCACTCGGTACGGAGGTGTTGTGGGGATGGCTGTTTTTGTAGTCGGCCGAAAACAAATGTGACTGTTTGCTCCTGCCATCTTAATATTCAACGTCGGACTGAGCAGACCACAAAAATGTCATGTTTTGGCAACAACCCCTGTTCGTGTTATGCTAGAGTTATTTTTTTCCTCTCTCTGTCAGAGCAGAATAGACAAGTTTCTGTTGAAGTCAAATTTTCCAGTTTTTCTAACCCAATTTCTTTCCTTTTGCTTTCTGTCTCCTCATTTCTTGTCCAGTGCCCAAAGCACAAAAAAGGCCTACCCCTTGGAGTCTGCCCGTGCGCCCCCAGGTGAACGAGCTAGCCGGCACCACCTGTGGGGGGGCAGCGGGCACCCCCGCACTGCCCCCCGCACCCACCCATTTACCCAGGACCCTGCAATGCCTCCCCTGACCCCACCCAACACCCTGGCACAGCTGGAGGAAGCTTGCCGCAGGCTGGCTGAGGTGTCGAAGCCCCCAAAGCAGCGGTGAGTGGGGGGTGGTCAGAGATTAAGACGGGGATTGGGTTTGGAGGTGGAGTCCTGGCCTAGTGTTGATGGGGAGGGCCCTTCTTTTCTGCCTGGGGCTCAGAGCCCCCTTGGGGAGGAGGAATTGTTTCTGGGTGAGTAAGATGTGCTCTTCCAACCTCTAGAAGTGGTTCTTTTCTTTTTTTTTTTTTTTTTTCCTTTTTGTCTTTTTTCGTGTCCGGCAATGGATCGCAACCCTCAGTGTCGCGCCCGCACCTCGCTCAGCCAGTGAGCGGGAACCGGTCTGTATGTGGGATCCGAACCCTCAGCGGGAGCGCCGCCACGCTCCGAAGCGGCGCACTGTAGCAGTGCGCCACCGGGCCAGCCCGTAGAAGTGGTTCCTTTTACTTGTGTTAGTTCTGCTAGAGTTAAACCAGGATCTGCTTTTTAGGCAAGTCATGCCTCAAAGTAGGAGAATGAATTCCCGTACAAATCTCACTCCTTACAAATGTCTTGATATTTAAGGTGGCTAGGTGAGGGTATAAGAAGCCATGACAGGTGGAGAATCAAGAGCCTTCGGCCCTTTATCGGGGCTGGAAGTGTCCCATCCTGGACTAGTGGGGGCTGAGGATGGCTGTCCTCAAGATGTCATCCAGGCCTCCCCCAGCCACTGTTAACACAAGACCTTGGTTGGGTCCCCACAAGGATGGAAATTGGGTCCTTGTTTCTTTAGGAGGCCAAAGAGAGTAATTGTCTCTCTGTCCCCCAGTTGCCCTGGGGATGACAGTAAATCTCTAAATCTCTCATCATGACTGTGTCCTCAGGTGCTGTGTGGCCAGTCAGCAGAGGGACAGGAACCACTCGGTCACTGGACAGGCAGGAGCCACACCCTTCTCCAACCCGAGCCTGGCTCCAGAAGAGTGAGTGTCTTTACCTGGCATTACCAAGCTCTGCCGAGCAGTGTGTTTCAGGGTATTCACTATCTGGAGTTGTGTTTTTGTGGGACTTCTTTTTGTATGTAAATAACCTTGACTTAATACTAGTGATGAGGAATGGCGAACACGGATGTTACCGTTCACAAAAAACCTGTGTGTACTGAGCAACATATCCACAACACAAGTTTTCCTGGGCATAGTGGAGTCAAAAGCTAGGACATGAAGCCATTAGCAGTTAGGTAAAAGGGACCCCAGATCTGGATGGCAAAGTTGCTCCCCATTCACCTTGCAAGTTAGCGGTACCAGAAACATCTTTGTGTCACCCCTGAGCTGAAGGGAAGGCGCTTTTCCACCGTTGCAGAGATCGAGAGGACCTCTTTGTGTTTTTGCTTGGAGAAAACAGAGTATCTTCCCTCGCCTTGGGCACTGATTCTTTTCGTAATTGTACACACTTGTGGAGTGGACCGAGAAGCCTGGCTCAGTTGAATTACAGGATGATACATTTAAAATGAAATCTGCTGCAGAGATCTGAAATGGTCTCAATAAAGTTTTCTTTCTTAGCCTCTTCGTCCTGAGCAATGAGCAATGTGTGGAGTCCTGAATAAGCCACCTCCCTGGACCGTTCCGTTGTTTTAGTTGGTTGACCTTAAGTCTGCCAGCTATCCGGGCCAGCAGCTTTTATTTTTTTTTTTAAGCCACTCTACAAAAACTTGGAATAAACGAGGAATTTGAAATGACTGTGGGCTCACTACCCTTTAGTTGTGCCAGAATGAGGGGTGGGTGTCAGGCCTTGAGTTCATGCCATGCCTGGAGGTGGCCTGCTCTGGTTTCTCACCCCTGACGTGGGTGAGCCTATGCAGCTCGCTGGGAATTCTCTGCTCCTCGCTGCCGAGCACCCCACTTGTACTAACCTAAAGGAGGCTGCTGTGCACACACATTTGCTGAACGTGAGGGAGATGATACCAACTTGTACAACCAAAAGGGCCTCATCCCTTCCTGTACGCTCCATACAGACCATGTGGGGTTGGACTGCGTGTCCACCAGGGGTGGCTGCCTCTGTGACATGGGGGCCTTGCCCCAAACCTCCTTTGAGCTCATAGTTGTGGCCTCCATGTTTGGGTTCCCTGTCCCTTAAACACACACATGCAAGTGTATTCGCTTTCAACGTGCGTCCACTTTCAAATGCTGAACTTGTCGCATTCTGTCTTATTTCCAGTCACAAAGAGCCAAAGAAACTGGCAGGTGTCCACACGCTCCAGGCCAGTGAGTTGGTCGTCACTTACTTTTTCTGTGGAGAAGAAATTCCATATAGGAGGGTGCTGAAGGCTCAGAGCTTGACCCTGGGCCACTTTAAAGAGCAGCTCAGCAAAAAGGGAAATTATAGGTAAGAGTCCTGTGGTTTTTTCCTGCTCTAGGGTTTCTTTGCTCAGAACGAGGAGCCAGCGCCTGGAGCAGCTCCCCTGGCCCGGGCAGACCCGGAGGGGCTGAGGGCGGGTGCTCGGGAGGCCTGGAGTGGCCGCCGGACGCCTGTTCCTCCTCGTTCCCTCTCTCCCCTCACCACTGACAGTAATAACACAACAGCCACCATGAGTGGGAGGCCACTGGGAGGGTTCCCTGGGGACCTGGCTGGGCTTTTTCTACCAGGTGAACAGGACGGAAGAGGAGTAGCCTTGCTCTGTCAGGAGAGCTGGGCTTGGGCCGAGCTGAGGTGGCTCTGCCTGAAATTGAGGGACGTGTGTGTGGAAGGGGCTGGTGGAGAGACAGACAGACTGATTAGGAAGGAGGACCCAAAAGCAGCTCTCCTGGCTTGGGTGGAAGCGAGACCCCCACATTGAAGGCTCAGAGAAGGGCAGAGACCAAGCTCTGAAGTGCTGGCAGCGTTCTCCTTACCTGGCCTTTCTGCCTGGAGAACTATCTCCCTGGGTCTTACGGGTTACTTGAAGCAGGGATGCTCTTTTGCCCATAACAAAGAAGTGGCCAGACCCCGTGGGTGGGCGCCGGGTGAGTGGGGCTGGCCCCTCTTCCTGCCTGGGCCCAGGGAAGGAACTTAACCTCAGGGCCGCCTTTCCCTGTCTGCCGGGTGGAGGTGCCCCTGGGAAGGTCCACGCTGACCTTGCAGGGCCCTTGAGAGGGTTCAAGAGCTGCAGAGGACAAGGGCGGCCGTTTCCTGGTCACTTTCCTCTTGATGAGGGGCAGTGGTGGCTCCACCTCAGCTCATCCAGAATCCTCCCTGCCCCTCTCCATGGCCTTCAACCAAAGGGAATGTGTGGCTTCTGCTGCACTTATGTCTTGGGTGCAAGCAACCAGGGAATCCAGTTGTAGGAGGTGCTCACTCCTGGGGTCTGAACTTGACGGAATGTGCCGCCACAGTTGTGTGCCGGGGCCCTCTGCACAACTGCAGCCCTGCCCAGTAGGCATCTCCCCATTCCCATCTCCAGAGCCAGAACTCTGAATATCTGAACAGCACTTAGCCACCTGCCATGTGGGTCCTGGCCCCGATGCACCTGCAGGGGCCCTGAGATGCCCTCCCTTCCAGAGTGGGCCTGTGTAGCTCCACCAGCCGCCTTCATCTGGGAGTCCGCTTGGGCAGGGGCCCAAAGTGGTTCCTTCTATTGCTTTTGCTGGGGGAAGGGATGGCGGTTGGGCTGAGACCCTGCAGGTGATTGACCAGCAGGGCGTGTAGCTGGGCCTAGATCTTTCCCTTTCCCACCTGGGCAGAGACAATCCTGAAAAGGCATCAAAGGGATTGGGGAATAGGCCTGGCTGCTGCTGCTGCTGCTTTTTTAAAAAATCGTGAGAAGACACAAGGTGGAACTAATTACACAAGTGTGCCCCTCCAGGGATTCATTTTGATCTGGGCTTCGCCTTGGCTGGACTTTGAGTGGAACCACAGGTGACCTTCAGGGGAGGAGAGCCATGAGCACCCAGGAGAGGCTTGCAGGAGGGTGCCTTGCTCAGCCACTCCGGCCACATCTGGCTCTGATTTTTTTTTTTCATAAGGCACACAATAAGCCTGGCTTTGAAGCCCTGGCCTCCCCTTTAATGCACAAAGACTCGCATAAACGGTCGACTCTCAGATTCTTTCCTGATTGGATCAGGCTGTGGAAAGTCCCTCCCAGCCGCCTTATCTCTGCAGGGCCTGAGCTGGACTCGGTGCCCTCCTGGGGGGTGGGGGCTCAGGGTGTCCTGCCTCACCCTCCCAGCCGGGCTGCTGCTCCAACATCTTAATTTGCAACCCCCCCCCCAAATAAAAAAGTCCAGTGAGGGGGCTGGGGCTGCGGAGGGGCAGGGAGGCTGGGACACATTGAGTAATCTCAACATGGCAGGGATTCAGAAGCAAACAGTCCCTGCAGACGTGCCAGACGCTATTGGTGCCAGATGTCAGAAGAAAGTGGAGGTTGCCACATAAAGCATGTTGCAGTGGAAAAGCCCAGTTCTCGGAGAAAGCGAGGCCAGCGCGGCTGAGGTCCTGGGTGGGGCCGAAGGCCATTGCGCCGTCCTCCCTGGAAGAGGCTGCGACTGTGTGAAAGTCCACTGTGTGTTGGCTCTGAGGCGCCGTGAAAGCCCAGCTTGGTAAAGCCAGAGCAGTCAGAGCTGAGGGCTGTGGCCGGGTTGCAGTGGGGGTGGGGCCTCTTGTTTGGAAAAGTGACTTTTCCACTGTCTCTTATTTCCTGGGCACAGGGCCCCTCCCCATTTTCTCACCGTCTCCTCGCAGGTGCCCCCTAAGAATTTTTGATCCCTTGACACGAAGCATTCCCACCGCCAACCCATTGGAGGCCCGCTGCTGTGCACCCCGATGTGCCGGCTCAGCCCAGGATGCTGGAAACAGCCTTGACTAAACCCAGCTGTTTCACTTTATTTAGCCTTATCTCCTATGAAAGTATTTGGCTTGCCTTCATTAAAAGGAAAAAAATTAGCTCTAACCAAGGGGAGGTTTTTTTTTTTCCCCCTTAAGAGAAAAGACGAAAACCAACCATAACCCTGAGACACAATTAAATGTTTTAAAGGCTCTCCCTCTCCCTCCAGGGGACTGTGACCTTCCCTGTGTGAGTGGCCTTTATGGGCTGGAAGTGACAGCTTGCAGGGGCAGGTTTAATCCGTCTGAGGGGTCCTCCTTGCTGGCGATGGGGAAGGAAGAGGCCTCGCTTAATTTCCTCCAAAGGGGCTTGGGAGTGGGCCTGGCTGGTCATTTGCATCCGTACAATTAAACAGCCTTAGAAGAAGGAGCGCTGGGGTGGGATAAAAGGAACCTTTAATCAAGGGGCATAATAGAAGGGCCTTTAGCGTATGACCCTGGAGGGGCAGGATGGGAGAGGAGGCAGGGAAAGCAGGAGAGTGGGGAGGGAGGCTGTCATGGGGCGGGGGCTTCGGACCCTGGGAAGCAGCAGTGGGCCGGCCCACCTCCTATGCAGCTGTGGGGGGACCGTCGGAGGGTTGGCACTCAGGCGCTGGAGGGTGGGAAGGATAGGAGGCCTCTAGACCGAACTGATACCCTAGCTGGAAGCCTGCCTTCTACAGACTTCTGCAGGTTCAGGTTCTGCAGGTCACAGGTTCAGGCTGGCTGCTTGTGGAGCTGAGTCTGGGGTCTCTGAAAAACTCCAGGCATTTTCTCTTCCCATTCTCTCCCTCACCCCCCAAAAAGGGGTGTGTGTGTCTGTGTGTCGGGGGACAGCAGAAGTCTGGGCTCAAGGGGTGCCCAGCCTCCTCCTGGCCCACCTGTCTTGTGCCGCTTGGCCAGCCAGAGGCCGTCTTAGTTTGGGTGTGGGCAGCAGTCCACATGCACACCTGCAGTCACAGGCTCTTAGGACACTTTAGTCTTCCACGTTGGCACACTTTTAAACAACGTAGAAAATGCAGTTTACCAAGAAGCTTTTCCGGTTTTCCTTTTAAGGTATTACTTCAAAAAAGCAAGCGACGAGTTTGCCTGTGGAGCGGTTTTTGAGGAGATCTGGGACGACGAGACAGTGCTCCCCATGTACGAAGGCAGGATTCTGGGCAAAGTGGAGAGGATCGATTGAGCCTTGGGGGTCCGGCTTTGGCCAACTGTGGAGCCGAAGCGCATGTGACCTGTCTTGGGCACGAGCGACCACGACAGAACACGTTGAAGGAAAACTAAACCAATGAAGAAGACAAAGTCTAGGGAAGAATTGGCCACTGGGCCTTGGGGAGGGTGGGAGGGGGTGATTTTCATTATTCACGAGCTGAGTACTGAGATAAGAGAAGCCTGAACTATTTATTACAAACATGACCACTCTTGACTGGTGAAGATGCTGACTGTTTGAGAGGCTGCCATGCATAATATATGACTTGCTAGGGATCTGCAATCCACCAACTACGAGAAGCTGTGTACAGCTTACCTGGACAGGAACCTTACTGATATTTATTGAACCATTGATTTCCCCCATCCCCAGTTTGTGATATGCTGCTTTAAACGTGGAAGGGGGAGTGAGGGAGTTTTAATTGTTCTGTCTGACCTTAGGAGTTGAGCTAGGAGTGCGTGCATAACCTTCATTCACAGGGGAGTAGGCTTTGCACTGCGTTTCTCCAAGTGAAGACAGACTGTTTTAAATGGTGCCCTACCATTGACACACACAAATTGGTGCATTTTTTTTTTCTATGCTGCTCTATTTTGTCATAAAGGTCTTGAGGGTTGACTGTGTGGCAATGTCATCGCCATTTTGGGGTTGTCACGTTGGATGGGAGGATCCGTTGTGGAGGAGGTGGGGGAGCCTCGTTGTGGCCCCAGGTTTATCCTGTGACTGAGGTTCCTCATCTTGAAGCCCCCCACCCCCAGGCCCAGGGCCCAGTGGCTGAGGCCTGTTAGAATCACTGTCTGGTGGTTCAAGCTTGTGCTTTTATTGAAATGACAGTTCCTTGGTTTTTGGTGTTTGGGTTTTTTTTTTTAAAGCCTTTGGACCACAGCCATTCAGGAAACTACCCCCGTGCCCCGCAAAGAAGTGAACAGTTGTGGGGAGACCCAGCAGCACCTTTCCTCCAGACACCTTCATTTCGATGTTCGGGTTTTTGTGTTAAGTTAATCTGTACATTCTGTTTGCCATTGTTACTTGTACTATACGTCTGTATATAGTGTACGGCAAAAGAGTATTAATCCACTATCTCTAGTGCTTGACTTTAAATCAGTACAGTACCTGTACCTGCACGGGGACCCACGCCGTGTGTCGCCCTATATTGAGGGCTCAAGCCTTCCCTTGTTTTTTGAAAGGGGTTTATGTATAAATATATTTTATGCCTTTTTATTACAAGTCTTGTACTCAATGACTTTTGTCATGGCATTTTGTTCTACTTATACTGTAAATTATGCATTATAAAGAGTTCATTTAAGGAAAATTACTTGGTACAATAATTATTGTAATTAAGAGATGTAGCCTTTATTAAAATTTTATATTTTTCAAAGCGTCAGCCTCGTCTTTGAAGACCCAGGGCGGGAACAGGGCCGAGACCCTGTTATATGTGAACGTGGCCACTTGATTTCCCACCTGACTCCAGCCCATCTCCAGTGGACTGCGAGCCCCGGCCTCATGTGGGCCTGCCCTGAGGCTTTGTAAAGCTGCTGCTTGTTATTGGCTGAGGCTTTTTTTGGTCACGGAGGCTGCAGGCTGCAGGTGACATCTCCTTTGATGTCGTCCTCCCTCTACCTCTACATTCAGCCGCTTCCTCCCAGGCACAGGTGTCTCCAGTCTGGCCAGGTAGGTGCAGGGGCTGAGGGGCTGAGATGGGGTCCACCCAGAACTACTTGTGTTTCATTAGGTGTCTCAGAGGTGAAAAGCCCTTCAGAAAATGGGTTTGCAGACCTGGAAAGTCCAAATGGGGCCAGTGGGTTTTGAGGTCAGTGCTAAGCCCCCTCCCCGCACCACTCATTCTGGGATCTGATGGACAGGGCTGATTATTGACCTCAGCTGATTGATTCTGGGCCTTCAGCGAGGCTCTGGACTGGTCAGTGTCAGGAAGAAACAGCAGGTGGCGCGGGAGGAGGCGGCAAGGTCAGCAGACAGGTGAGCTTTGTGTGGCCGGCCGTGGAAGTGGGAGGCACGTGCGCCCTCCCCATGGGCTGGGCACTGGAAATCTAGGCTATACTTCGGATCTGCAAGAGCAGATCTATTTAAAGGAGTCCTGTGATGGGCCCTTTTTAAAAAGGGGTCTGTGATGGCAGTTGGACTTGACTGTGTGCTAAGTTTTTACGACATGGGGGTCTGCAAGGGATTGGGTTGGCTTTTTGTCCCTTTTGCCAACTGGTGCCAGGCCGGCAGGATAGAGTCAGGCCAGGACTCATGGCCTGCGTGGGGCAGGGGTGGACTTGCACTGTGTAGCCTCAGCGCAGTAGGTAGCCGTGTTGAGTCAAGGCTGGTGGGGGCTTCTGAACTGAACTGCCCTCCATGAGAAGGTGATGTGAGCGGGTCTGACGAGGGGCTGGAGGAGCTCTCAGGGCCCTTGACCTTGGTCCTCACCAGGCAGGTTGCTGCACCCTTCTCCCTTCTGGAATGGGGGCTCACAGCAGGGACAGCCCTCAAACCCTACTTTCAGAATCGTTAAGCTTCTTCCCCATCCAAAAGGAAGAAGCGGTGTAACCTGTTGTGCACAGTGGGTTGGGGGCTCTTGGGTGGCTTTTCATCTTCATCTTCAGGCCTTCTCCAGTTCTCCATGAGAATAAAGAGGCAGGATCTTGGGGCTCAGACAAACCCTGGCTTCAGACCCAGCCCCACCACCTTCTGGGTGGTACCAGCACCTTCTAAGCTGCATTTGTGAGAGAGACAACTGGACTAGCCGATCACTCCTATTTCTATTCTTTTTTAAAAAAAATTTATCTTATTATGGTGAGAACACTTAACATGAAGTATACCCTCCTAACAAATTTTTACATGTACAATACAGTATTTTTAAATATAGGCACAATGTAGTACAGCAAATCTCTTTACTCATCTTGCAGAATTGAGACATTATATCCATTGATTAGCAACTTGTTACCCTCTTCCCCCAGCCGGACAAGCACCAGTTTACTTTCTGATTCTAGGAGTTTGACTTTTATTTTTTAAATTTTGCAACCCATGCATTGTTTATTATTATTGTTGTTATTTATTTTCCTGGTGGCTGGCAGGTACGTATGGGGATCCGAACTCTTGCATTATTAGCACCTTGCTCTTCCAAGTAAGTCACTGGCCAGCCCTGTGGAGTTTGACTATTTCAGGTGCCTCATACAAATACAATTATGCAGTATGTGTCCTTCTGTGACTGGCTTATTTCTTTTAGCATACTGTCGTCAAGGTTCATCCATGTTGTCGCATTGCAGGGTTTCTTTTTTAAGGCTGAATAGTATTCTGCTGTATGTGCATACCACAGTTTCTTTATCTGTTCATCCAGATGGACATGTAGGTTGTTTCCACATCTTGGCTGTTGTGAATAGTGCTGCAGTGAACATGGGAGTGCTCATCGCACTTCAAGATCCTAATTCCAATTGCTTTTGATAAATACTCAGAAGTGGGATTGCTGGGGCTGGCCCGGTGGCGCACTGCTACAGTGTGCCGCTTGGGAGCGCGGTGGCGCTCCGCCGAGGGTTCGGATCCCACATACAGACCGGTTCCCGCTCACTGGCTGGGCGAGGTGTGGGAGCAACACCGAGGGTTGCGATCCCGTTGCTGGTCCCGGTCCGGTACGGGCACGACACTGAGGGTGGGATTGCTGGATCATGTGATAGTTCTTTTTAATTTTTTCTTTCCTTTTTGTCTTTTTTTCGTGTCCGGCAACGGATTGCAACCCTCAGTGTCGCGCCCGTACCGGACCGGGACCGGCAACGGGATCGCAACCCTCGGTGTTGCGTCCGCCCCCCGCCCAGCCAGTGAGCGGGAACCGGTCTGTATGTGGGATCCGAACCCTCGGCGGGAGCGCCACCGCACTCCCAAGCAGCGCACTGTAGCAGTGCGCCACCGGGCCGGCCCTCTTTTTAATTTTTTGATGAAGCTCCATACAGTTTTCCACAGCAGCGGCTCTGGTTTGCACGTCCTCCAGCAGAGCGCAAGGCTTCCAGTTGCTTCACATCCTCACCAACACTTGTCTTCTGTTTTTTTGCAAACAGCCATCCTAACAGGTATGGGGTGATACCTCATTCTGGTTTTGATTTGCATTTCCCTGATGGTTAGTGACATTGAGCAAGTTTTCATATGCCTGTTGCCCATGTATATATCTTCTTTGGAGAAATGTCTATTCAAATCTTTAGCCCATTTTTAAGTTGGGTTATTAGATTTTTTTGCTATTAAGTGGAGGATTTCCTTATATATGTTGAAACTATATGCTTCTACCTCTTCTAAGAGGGGCCCATTTCTCTGCTTTTCTCTCCTTTGAACACTGAGGGGCTTTTAACCTGGTGTGGATGGGCTTCCAGGCCTGTGAGTCCTTGAAATTGTTTGCACAATCACCTGTGCATGACTTTCTCAGGGGTGGCACTATAGCTTTATTCAATTATTAAAGGGGTCTAGGCCTCAAATGAAAAAACCATGGCTTGGTGGTCAGCCCCTCTCTTCCCTGTCCCCAAGTCATTTAAGACACAGCTCTTCCAGAAACCCCTCCCCACCTCCTTTAACTCCTTGCTGGTGTGGTCAGAGGACCCACAGCATCAGCCTCACATGGGAGCTTGGGAGAGGCACAGATGCCCACCCCCGGCCTACCGGGTGGCCAGGGACTGCGAGTTTCCACCTCTCTGGGTGATTGTGAGCATATCAGAGTCGTATTGCTCTAGCTCTCTCTCATCTTCCCCTTTCTAGACTCCTCCAGCTTGACCTTGATTCACTTCGTCTGTAGTCTTCACTTCCTAGGCTCTTCCACGTGCTCCAGACTTATTTCTCTGATTAATTCCCAACCAGATCTTTAGTGGTCAAGAGCAGGCTTTGGGTAGGGCACTCCGGGGTATGGGTCCACTTCCAGCTCTGTCATGGAGGAGCCAGTTTCGTGTTTCAGTTCTCTGTTCAGAACTAAATGAACTGTTCAGGGTAATAAATGTGGCCTCTTTCTTGCGTTCCTGTGATGGTGACGTGGGGATCTCACCCAGGGCCTCACTACCTGTTCTTATCATTTGCTCCTCAGGAAGAAATTCCACCCGCCCAGCCTTCCTGCTGCACGAGCTGGGGTCTGGCATCCTGTCCCTCCTGCTTCTGGCACAGAACCAACAGGGCAGAGGGCTTGCGGTTGCTTGATTTGGAAACAGACTTTCAACTGGAGCCAACCTTTGGCCCTCCCAAAGCATCTTCACGTTTTTCTTTATCAAGTCCATGGCCTTACATAGTAGGAAATTCTAAATGGACTCTAACCCAGGGTGACAGTTTCCTGGAAGGGTTTGAAATGTGTGGTTTTGGAAAAAGAATGCTGTTTTATTCTCCCCACCCAGAAAATATTGGGACTGTATTTATGTTGTCATAAGGAAAGGAGCTGGCAATCATCCGCAAGAAAATATTCCAGTCTATTTGAATAATTAGGTAAAGTTGTTTTTGTTTTTTGATAAAGAAGAATGTTTCTTTTTTTTCTTTTTTTTTTTTTTTACCTTTAGTATATAAATTGGTTGTACAGAAGTTTCCCAAATTACATAGCAGGTTCATAAGAGTGATTTACCTCCTCCTTAGCAATTATTATTTCACTCTATCAACCAGATTTCTTAGAAATCTGATATGAGACTGGGCCTCTACTGTACTGTATGATTCATCTCAGGGATGGGTAGTAGTGACTTGGTTTAAAACAAAAACAAAAACCCACCACGACCGCTACCAAAAAAAAAAAAAAAGGCATTTTGGTAAGTGTTGGCTGTTACCAGACTTATCCCAGGGAGCAGCCAGTCTGTTTGGTACAATCTCTGGGCCCAACAGGGAGAATTGGCATAGGACCTAGATCTGGCAGCTTAAGGGTCTGCCACAGGTAGAACTGCCCCCAGAACAGGGGCTCCTGCAGCTTGTCCAATGCCCAGTTCTGAAAACCTAACCCCCCCTGCTCCATCCACACTGACCTCGTTCCCCTAATGTGCTCTGCTGCTCAGGGCCTTATGCACATGCAGGTCCCTCTGCCGGGACATGCCTTCTCCCTCAGCCCTTCCTGAGGTTGTCTTCTTTCAGCCTTCAGGTCTTGACTTTAACGTCAGAGGTCTTCTCTGACCATGGGATCCACGTACATCACCGCCTGATCCTTTGTTTTACAGAACTCCCTTCGTTTCCTTCCCTGCACCTTCTAATTTATAACTATATTGTAATTGCTCACTTATTCATCCATGAAGCAGGAAATAAGTATATTTTATTCACCACTGTGTATGTAGCATCTGGCACAGTGCTTAACACCTAGTAGACATTCAATTAATATTTGTGGAATAGAAGCAAAAGAATAAAATAAAAATTACATTAGTATTACCTAAGATTAAGAAAATCCCTATTAGCATTTTGCAGTGTCCTTCCAGATTTAAATGTACACAAACACACACATATACACAGGACCATATTTTATAATCTGATTTTTCATTAAATAAATAATATGTCATTGACATATTTCCCTATCAATAAGTATTTTTCTATATTCTTCTACAATATGACAATGTACGGCCGAACTGTATGTAACCACTTTTGGTCAGACATTTACATAGTTTGCAAATTCTGCAGTTATAAGCAATACTGTAATGAAATCTTCATAGCTAAATTTTCATAAAACTTCATAGCTCCTTCAATATTCATAGCTAAGTAATCTTCAATTATTGATTTTTCATGGAGCATTGCTAGATTGAAGGTCCTTTTGAGGGCTTTGGCCACATCCTGCCAGACTGTCTGGGGGTCACTTGTTTGACTTTAAATCCCCAGTGCCTTGCACGGGGTCGACCCTGTTGATTTAAATCTCAAGCCTGGACATTCATGGCTGTCCTCAGTCTGAGCCATGTGTATTAGTCCGTTTGTGTTGCTATAACAGTAATACCTGAGACTGGGTAATTTATAAAGAACAGAGGTTTATTTGGCTTATGATTCTGGGACAGCTGAATCTGGCACAGGCCTCAGGCTGTTTCTACTCATGGTGGAAAGTGGCAGGGAGCCAACAGGTACAAGCAGATCACATGGCGAGAGGAAGCAAGAGAGAGAGAGAGAGAGAAGGTGCCAGGGTCTTTTAAACAACCAGCTCTCGCGGGAACTAACAGAGAGAGAATTCACTCATGAATCCTCCCTCCCTGAGGGAGAGCATTAATCAATTCATGAGAGATTTCTCCCCATGACTCAATCAGTTTCCAGCACTGCCACATTGGGGATTAGATTTCCACATGAATTTTGGTGGGGACGACACATCAAAACTCTATCACTGTGTCTGCCATTCTGATATTATTTCCACTTACAAGTGGGTGGCCTTGAGCAGTGAACATCTCTCTTCTTTGGTTTGCTTTTTGTCAAATGAGGATGGCCGTTGTGTCCTTCTCAGTACTGATGATAGTGGCTAAGGTGTGCACAGTTCTAACAAGAGAGTCAGCCCTGGGCAAGGGCATGGATGTGTCAGCTGCTCCTGCGGCCCCCCCGAGCCCACCGCCTGGTCTCCGCACTGGCTCGCTCCCCGCTGCCCCTGGCCTGTGTTATGCAAGGCCCAGCTTAGCCCCGGGCCCTGCCCTCCTCCAGGCTCCTGCTCAGAACCCGGCTGGACGCTGGCATTTCTTGGGCGCTCAGCCTAGTCCCCTTCTGCTATTTTTTGCTTTTTCTCCCCTGAGTCATAAACCACCTTGAGACCAAGACCTGTGACCCAGACCTCAATGAACAAGAGCTTTACAGACATAAAGTCACCCTGAGTGGTACAGAAAGTGCTGGGTTAAATTCATCTGATGTCCTGTGACCCCCACCTACCCTCCTTAACCTCGTATCTGCCTGCGCTCCATTTCCCAAAGCTCAACTTTAGCCCAAAATGTGCTGCTGAGAGCCCTTGTCTGAACACTTGTCCCCAAGCGTCTCAGGCTGTGTGTGGCAGACATGGTACTGGGGATTGAGACTGATTTTCTGTCTTCCCATCTCCCAATGATTCAACAACAACAGAGAACTAGAAATCAGTTACAGTGTCATGGTTAGGGTTGTCAGATTTAGCAAATAAAAATATGGGGTGCCGAGCTGAATTTGAATTTCAGATAAACAATGAATAATTTCTTCGTAGAAGTAGGTCCCATGCAATAGTTGAGGCGTACATCTACTACAAACATACCTGTTGTCCATCTGAAAAGCAAGTTTAACTGGGCATCTGGCATTTAATCTGGCAACTCCAGTTGGAGTGGATGCTATGAATTGCCCACTCAAACTTCTCTCTTTACTTCTAATGTGCTTTCTTGTACTGCAGAGACTGGGAAGCTAAAAATGACACTTTCTAGACTCCCTGGTGTCCGGATGGGAATTGGTTTCTACCTTGTAGGTTCGCTCAGTGGGAGGCAGAATCATCTTCCTGACCCGTTTGGCTCTTGTCTGCCAACAGGCAAGGTCATACAAACGCAGGGCTTATCGCAGCCGCATAGGTGTCTGTTCCAGGCTCCCTGGTTGCTGGGGCACTGGCCGGACTCCCACAGCAGGGGCTGCGGCCACTTCCTGATAACTGGGTTGTGCCTGTGGCAGCGTATCCATAGACACTCGCTGCACAGGTGAGCTCTGTGGGGCTTTGGAATTCATGAGCGAAGACTTAGCCTAGGCCTATCCTGTTGAATCCTGGAATAAATTTCTAAGCACCTAAGTCCCTGTATGAATTTACTTTCTGTTTAAAAATACTATATTAATTCCCTAGAGCTATTGTAACAAAGCACCACAAACTGGGTGGCTTAGAACAACAGAAATTTCTTGTCTCACAGTTCTGGAGGCTGCAAGTCCAAGATCAAGCTGTCAACAGGGCCGTGCTCCCCCTGAAACCTGAAGGGGAAGGAGCCCTGCTCGCCTCTTCCAGCTCCAGTAGCCCCAGACGTTCCTTGGCTCGTGGCAGTGACACTCCAGCCTTCCATGGCCTTCTCCCTGTGTCTCTCCGCACACTCCTCCCCTTGACACGACCGTGTCTGTGTCCAAATCACCCCTTTTTATAAGGACGTCAGTCATATTGGATTGGGGCCCACCCTAATGACCTCATCTTAACTTGATGAAATCTGTGAAGACCCTATTTCCAAATAAGGTCACCTCACGAGGTACTAGGAGTTAGGACTTCACTGACGTATTTTGGGGAGGACACAATGCAACCCATAACAAATATCTGGAGCACTGTCTGTCTCCTGACTGATTAATGGTCATGCTTATCACTCTGTCCTAACATAATAAGAAGGGACACCTGCACTCCCATGTCCATCGCAGATCTGTTCACAATCGCCAAGACATGGAACCAACCTCAATGTCCATCGATGGGTGATTGGATAAGGAAACTGTGGTATATATACATCATGGAGTACTACTCTGCCATAAAAAAGAATGACATTCTTCCATTTGCAACAACATGGGTGAGCCTGGAGAAACTTATGTTGAGTGAAATAAGCAAAGCACCGCGGGATAAATCCAATATGTGCTCACTCATATGTGGGAGCTAAGAGAGAAAGAAGGAAGGAAAGAAAGACCACAGTGGTGCATTGGACTTGCAGAGGGAAAACATACCTAGGGATGTAAAGCAGAGTGTGGGGTATGGGGGAGGCGGAGGGAGGCTGGGGATAACTGTGTGGGGGACACGGGGGACACATGCAATTTGTGGTAATGGGCATGCTGCCAGTATGGATCTGGCCCTCACATCTTGGTGACAATCAGCTCTGTATCTCACGAATATTCATAACCAATAAAAAAAAAAAAAGGAAAAGCACAAACTTAAAATGAAAATCTTTAAGCATCACCTAAAGGAGAAACTTAAAATCACCACGTGCGGGACATCCCTCCCACCCTCTCGTGCCTCCCTTCTTACAAAGGCGGTGACCGGGCGGCGTCTCTCAGGCACACTCTATCCTGGCTGCTCCACACAGCTCAGAGTTTCCTTTCTACCCTGCCCGGGGCAAACCAGAAAATCCAAGTTGCCTAAGTCTTTGCCCAGCCACAGCCTGGAGAAGCAGAGACGCCTCCCAGCCTCACTGTGGGAGCAGAACTGTCCAGCCACCTGCGTCCCGTCAGCCAGAGGCCACCTGTTCAAACTGAGGGATAGCCAGGTCCCCAGGGGGAGGGAAGAGAGAAGTGGTGAGAAAATGAGATAAATGGAAAAGTGATATAAATGGAAATAATGATAGTGAGAGGTTGGCTTACAGAGCCTTTTGCATAAGCAGCTTGGGGATTTTTTCCCTCTAGTTTGTATCTTTCCTGACCACAAAAACAAATAGTCATGGTAGAAAATTTGAAAAACACATAGATTTATAAAAAAGAGAAAGAAATCCACCTGTAATCCCACTACCCAGAGATATCAACTGATAAGATCGTGGGGTATTTCCTTCCTGTAGGTGACATACTCTCTTGCTCAGTAAAGTTTTCCAAGCATCTCATAATGTTTCAGGATAAATCTCTCCAGGTGTGGAGACTGTCATTGTTTCAAGCAGACATTGTGGTCATTTCTGCAGACCGTCTTCAACCCTGTCCAGACCTGCCTTGATTCCTCCATGTTTTCTAATAGGAGGCCTAGACGGCCTCCCTTTCTTGGAGGCAGGATGCAATCCAAGCCAGGATAGGCTCCTGCCTCCCCAGAAGTTGGGTAATAGCCTTCTGGATGGGGACAAGAATTGGCTGGAGTCCTGCCTTGTCCTGCCCCTGACCTCTTGGGAGGTCCTGCTCCTCGGCCACCTGCTTGGCTCTCTGCAGCTTGGCTGGTCCCATCCCTCCACCCTGCCACCTTTGTGCAGGTCTGATGAGGTCTTGTTTCTGGTCCTGGCACCCTTCTGTCCCCAACATACAGTGTCTTCTCAGCTACCTCCCTCTGAGAACCTCCCTATATGACACCAGTGAGATTTGTTCTTACAGTGGTCTTCATTGTTTTAGCCGCCCAACATCTGTGTTTACATCTCCTGATAACAGCACCTTGCTTTTCCTTTGGGGAACACCCCTCAGCTACAAAGATGGGCTCACGATCTGGCCAGTTAGTGTATTTTATCACTTTGGCTACCGTGACTGGTTCAGGGATGAACACGTGACTTAAGTTGGTTCTGACTTGTCCCAGGAATTCAGAGAATGAGGTGTTCTCTTTCTGCTGGGGCTTCTAAAATGGTAGAACAAAATCCTGGAGCTTCTGGGGGTCGTGATGTGAAAAGCTCCTCCTTGGGGTTGAGGCCAGCAAAGAGGAAATCTGAGCCACAGGAGGGTGGGGGCAGAGAGAAAGATCAACCGAGTCCTGATGACATCACTTGGGTCCTTAGATTCAACTTCTCCAAAAGCCCAGCCTTTGTGAGTCAATAAATCCTTTCATCTCTCACTCTCTGAAGTCAATTGACTTGGGTTTTTGTCATGTCCAACCAAAATAATTCTGACTAATAATACAGCTCCTGTCCTGGGGGTGGGAGGGTTTATTCTCAAGGCCAGTTTGGATGTCAGAGAGCCCCAGTTCCTGGAGGTTCCGGTGTGCCCGTCACATGGCCCAGCATGGGGGGAGAGGGGTTCAAGAGGGGAAACTGGTCGTGGTGCAGAACAAGATGGGAGTGATGAAGAGGTGCATCAAGTTCAAGTCACAGAGGATGCCACGTTTAGATGCTCACAGCCGAAGCGTGGAGTGTCTAATGGGCTTTGTTTAAAGGGCTTCTTGGGACCTGCACCTGCCCACTCTCGCCCTCTGCACATTCCCCTGAGAGCAGTAGCACCAGCACTCGCCGAGAGCTACCATGTGCCGGAGCCAGGCGTGGGGCGAGGACACGGACGATGGACATGTGCTCCCTGACCTAGAGGAGCACCCCCTTGGGAGATCAGGATTCAGTGTGAGAAGTTGCTTGAATAAAGCTTGTCTGGAGACCCAGAGAAAGGATCACCTCTGCTGGGGCTCCACCGAGACAGTCGCTTTGTGGCTGGGACTTAAAGCATTGCAGGGATGGGTCAGCACGGTGGCCGGATAATGCAGGAAGACAGAGTACCCGGGCAATGGCAAGAAGGTGGGAGAGAAGAGGCCGTAAAGGTAGAGCAGGTGGTGAGGGGTGCCTTGGGCTCTTCCAGGCTGGGGCTCCCCCCAGCTGGAGCCTGGGAGTCAGATTTGTTCTGGGAGTAGCTAAGCCTGGTGGAGGCAATGGAAGCCGATGCAAGACAGACGGAGGCCAGAAAGCAGGACCTGCTCCCCACGAAGTCCTCCCCACCCCCTCACCCGTGCTCCCCCGTCTTTCTCTTCTCTCCTCGCTTTCTCCTGTCTCTCTCCCCCTGCTCTTCTGCCTTCTTAAGGGGCACAATCACAGGGGAGAGGGGAGCCCTGCGCCCTGCCCTCCAGCAGCTACAATCTCTGACAAGTTGATTTTGGCCAAGGGATCCCCCCAATCCCAGCCATCTCCCACCCCCAGCAGGGCCCCCACCCCCAGCCCTAGGAAGGGAGGTCCTGAGACGGGAGAGCCCTGGTGGGTGCGGGGACGCTGCCAGGGCAGGAAGGAGAGAGAGGACTGAGCTGACTTTCTTGTTATTATTTTTCTCCCCTGGGGGCCTCAGGCAAAGACTTCTGGGCTTGGAGTCTTTATAGATTCTCACTCCCTTGGCAACCCAGCGCTCCTGTCCAACCTGGAGTGTTTAATTACCAAGGAAAAGAATGATTTTTTTTTTTCCCTGAGAATCCATTTAATTATTTGATTGCACAGTAACCAAAGAGTGTGAGAGGCCTGTAGCCAGAAGGGACTTCAAAGCAATACCTTGATGTTGCTGAGTGGGGCATTAATGGGTTCTGAAGGCAGGAGATTGCTAAAGAGAGGGAAAGTATTCAAAGCGCCTCGCGATCCTGCCAGCAATCTCGAAAAATGCATAAACACTGGAATGCTCTGCCGGGGGGGAAGGGGAGTTCAAAGGCACTGGGAGAGTTTTCATGTAAAGTTTAGAGTTTAAGGCGTGACTGTTGGCTACGGAGACTCAGCGTTTGAACTCTTGTTTATTAAAAACAGTTTCCCAGCCATTCAGCGGGTTCCCAAAGACAACAGAGAAAAGCAGAGTTTTTTGGTGTGGAAGGTTTAAAGCCTTCATTGATTTCTACCTAGGGTTTTCCTCTTCTGCTCTTTCCTACTTTCTTGCTTGCTTGCTTTTTCTCTTCTTTTTTCTGGAGTTTTTTGATCAAGTTGTTAAAGTCACACTCTCAGAGGGAGCCAGCAGCGGGGAGAGGCCTCCTTCCCAGCTGCACCCAGGAGAGCGGGCTGCCCTGTCCCCTGTTCCGTGGGGAGACTGGGGGCTGCACTGATGACCCCCCAACTCCAGGTCCCCGGGGCCTACGACGTGGATTCTGGGCCCAGCTCTGGCTTGCCCAGCGGGGCTGCTGGCTGTGGGGTTCTCTCTCTCTGTCTGTTCCTCTTTGTTTGCAGGGTGGCTGGGAGAGGGCTGTCACTGACATCTGCCATAAATGGGGCTCAGAGGAGGCCTTCAGCTTTCCAGGTCTGATTTCCAAGACTAGGAACGTGGGCCAGTATCTTGTAGGGAAACAACACTGTTCCCTGATGAGGAAAAATGAAGGCTTCTCTGTCTCCCCTCTGAGAACATGGCAAGGTCTCGCCCACCTCTGTTCTCTCATTCAGCTTTATTCCAATACAAAGGATAGGTTTTTAAAGTAAACACTCTGTTTTGTTTACCTGGAAGCCCCCATGCTACCGATTACGATTCTCTTTTAATCCACGGTATGGAACATACCCAGGTTCCACCCCTCACTCCCGTCCCCTGGCCTTTTTTTCACGGTAAGATGGATCTTCAGGGCAGTTCCCACTGTCTTTATGACATAAGAGGAAACATCACAAATTCCAAACCACAATGTCCATGTTCACACCCGTGTACATTTTCTTTTCAGTATGAATTTTCTTTCTTTCTGAGTCAGAAGCAGTGATATGTTGGCAAACGTGTAACAACCAGCTCTCCAGGGAAACAAGCCTTGATTTGTAGCATTTGCCAATTTCTGTGGTGTCAATACTCCCACTATAGCGATTCCAAACTACCAATGTGAGGTCACCGCATTGGGAGTTTGGAAGAGATGTGCACAATCAGCTGTCCCAAGCCAGCGAGAGCTCGCTCTAGCACACTCCCGAAAAGAAGGCCAGCATTGTCTACAATTTCTAAGACAATCCCCACAGAAGCTGCCCTCTCTCTGCAGCACCGCCATCCCAAAACACTGCACCGTAGCTAAAAGATTAAAGAGTCTTTGGGCCTTATTAAAACATCACTGGATGTAGAGAGAAAAGCATGAAGAATATGGGGTTGAGGCAAAGTTTCTTAGCACTTATTACATACTTTCCTTGCATCGGGCATCCTGCAAATAGCATATGTGCCAATGGCTGCATGTACGTCCACGTGTACACGTGTATGTTACGTGATAATATAATACCGTTGACTGACCAGGGGATTTCTTTGGTTTTGCTCCTCTGCTGGTTTCACCCTCCTCAAATTCTAATTAGGAAACATAGATTCAATTTGGGGGGTATGAAGGGTTTCCCAATTGCTGTATCTAAGGTCCCATGAAGTGAAGAAAATGTTCACTACTGAGAGTTTTGCTCAGGGTAATTTACTGTTAGAACAGTGCCCTTTTAGTTACCTGATGATGGGAACGACAAAAAAAGTATTTTGAGGTAACATTCAGAGTCATTTTTCTTTTTTCTTTTTTTTTTCTTTTTTTGTCTTTTTCCGTGTCCGGCAACGGATTGCAACCCTCAGTGTCGCCCCCGGACCAGACCGGGGACCGGCAACGGGATCGCAACCCTCGGCGTCACTCCCGCGCCTCACTCAGCCAGTGAGCGGGAACCGGTCTGTATGTGGGATCCGAACCCTCGGCGGGAGCCCAGAGTCATTTTTCTAAAACTCAATTTTGAGATATAATTTTCATAAAATAAAGTGCTTTCTTTTACCACAATCAAGATATAAAACATCTTCATTCTTGCGCTCTTTTGCAATCAGCCCTCACTTTCCCAGCCCCAGCCAGTGGCGATCACCAATCTGTTTTCCATCACCATGGGTTACTTTAGCCCGGGCTGTCTCATCCTCAGCACTATTGACATCTTGGGTCATCGCTGTGGGGACTGTCCTTGCACTGTAGGAGGCAGTGCAGCACCCCTGACCCCTACTCACCAGATGCCAGTAGCACATCCCAACTTGTGACAACCAAAAACATTTCCAGATATTTCCAAATGTCCCCTGGGTGACAAAATCATCCATTACTGAGAATTCTAGAACTTCTTATAAATGAATCATACAGCACATGCTCTTCTGTGTCTGGCTTCTTTTGCTCAGCATAGTTTTGGGGATTCATTCCTGTTGTTGAAGGTTATCTTTTGTTCTTTTTTATTGCTGAGTATGAGTCCATTGCATGAATCTGTCCTAATTTGTTTATCTAGTCACCCGTTGATGGACATTTGGGTTGTTTTCAATTTGGGGATGTTCTGAATAAGTGTGCTAACTCATCCAGACTTCTTCATCCATGAAGATGCTCACTGGATGCTCAGTGAGTGTCCATCTACAAGTCTGGACGACCATCTGTTTTTACTTCTCTTAAGTAAAGAGTAAAATCATTAGTTTATATATATGTTTAACTTTATGAGAAACTGCCAGACTGTTTTCTGAAGTGATTGTATCATGTTATATTTCCACTAACAATGTATAAAAATGTACGAGAGTTCCAGGTATGCCACTTCCTCTCTAACATTTGATACGATTAGTCTTTTTAATTTTAAATATTCTAGTGACGATGTAGTTTATCTCATTGCAGTTCCCTGATGGATAATGACATTGAGCACCTTTTTATGTGCTATTATCGGTCATTAATCTATCTCCTTTCTGAGAAACATCTCCCCACATCTTTTGTCTGTTTTAAAAATTGGGGCATTTGGGGCCGAGCCTGTGGCGCACTCAGGAGAGTGCGGTGCTGGGAGCGCAGCGGTGCTCCCTCCGCGGGTTCAGATCCTATATAGGGATGGCCGGTGCACTCACTGGCTGAGCGCAGTGCGGGCGACACCAAGCCAAGGGTTGCGATCCCCTTACCGGTCACAAAAAGGACGAAAAAAAAAATTGGGGCATTTGTTTTCTTCTTATGTTCTGGATACAGGTCTTTCTTTTTCAATTCCTTAACATTGTCTTCAAAGAGCAGATATTTTTAGTTTTAATTAAGTCCAATTTATACATCCATTTTTTTTTGATAGTTCTTTTTGTCTCCTTTCTGAAAACTTTTTGCCTATTCCAAGGTCAAAAAGTTTTTTTTTCTATTTTTCCTCTTAAATTTTCTGTGGTTTTAGCTTTTACAAAGTTTAGCGCTGTGCCTGATGTTGGGTGCATTTTTACCTACGGTGTGAGGTAAGATTCAAGGTAAAGTTTTTCCCCATATGGATCCAGTTTTTCCAGCACCATTTTCGAAAAGGCTATTCTTTTTCTGTTGAATTATTTTAGCACTGTCATTAAAAATCAATTGACCACATATATGTGGGCCTATTTCTAGACTCTGTAGTCTGTTCCATTTATCTGTCTTTATCTGTCTTTGTGCCAACACCACACTGTGTTTGATTACTAGCTTTATAGTAGGTCTTCAAATCAGATAGTGTAAGTTATCCAATTTTATTCTTTAATTTTTTCTTTTTTGGCTAGTTTAGGTCCTCTGTATTTCTATATTAATTTTATAATCACCTTGTCAATTTCTACCAAAAGAAACCTCTGGGATTTTGATTGAGTCTGAGTTGAATATACACATCTATCTGGACAAAACTAATATTTTAACGACACTGAGTCCTCCAACCCGTGGATGCAGAATATCTTGCCATTTGGTCTGATCTTCTTTAATTTCTCACACTCGCTAATTTTTTTTTCAGTGTACACATTTTGGATATATTTTGTTAAATTTATCCCTAAGTATTTCATGGGTATTTTTTTTTCCCCCTTTTTGTCTTTTTTCGTGACCGGCAACAGATCGCAACCCTCAGTGTCGCGCCCATACACATTTTGGATATATTTTTAAAATTTTATCCCTAAGTATTTCATGGGTATTTTTTTTCCCCCTTTTTGTCTTTTTTCGTG
>NW_007728435.1:143549-145009 GCF_000696425.1 Galeopterus variegatus | reverse complement strand
TTTTTTGATGCTATGGTAAATGGCATTTTAAAATTTTTTTTCCCAATTTTTCATTGCTAGTATCTAGATATATAATTTATTTATTTTGACTGTGTATCATATGATGTTGCTAAATGTACTTATTATTTCTATTAGGCTTTCTAAACTAATTTCACAAAAATTTTCTGTGTACAAAATCATTTTCTGCACTGACTAGGACCCGCTATAAAATATTAAATAAAAGTTATGAGATCAGATATCCTTGCTTATTTCCAATCTTAGGTAGAAAGTGTTTACTCATTCATCATAGTTTGATGCTAGTGGTAGGTGTGCCATAAATACTCTATATCAGATTGAAGGTGTCCCTGTCTATTTCTGGCTTCCTGAGAGTTTTTTTTTTTTTTTTTATCATGAATGCAAGTTGTACTTTGTTAAATCCTTTTTTACATTTATCTAGTTGACCACATGGTTTTTCTTCTTCATTTGTTAATATGGTGATTTATTTACACTGATTGATTTTTAAATGTTAAACCATCCTAGTGTTCCCAGGATGAACCCACCTAGTCATGATGTGTTATCTATTTTAATTATTGCTGGGTTCAAATTGCTAATATTTTGTTAAGAAATTTTGCATCCATATCCATGAGATATGTATGTATGATATGTCTGATATGTCTGTATGATATGATATGTCTGATATGTCTGTAGTTTTCGTTTCTTACAACATCTGTCTGGTTTGGGTATACAAAGTGCTGTGGCTTGCTTTTTTCACTTAATACTTTATTGTGAGCATTTCTGTATATTCTTAAATTTTCTTTGAAATTATGATTTTTAATGGCTGTATAGTATTCTCTCCAATATACTTATGCCAGGCTGTATTAAACCCAGTCCCTATTTTCAGCATATAGATTGTTCTTAATTTTGAAATCATCGTGAAGAACTCTGTGATTATTATCTTTTTATGTGAATCTTTGTATACAGTTCTTGTTATTTTCTTAAGAGACATTTCTAAAAGTGAGAGTGGGTAAGTCAAGGGATATGAAGGTTTTAATTGATATTGGCAAACTGCCTCCAGAAATGTTGTATCATATATTTTTATCTTGTATATATTTTTTATATTTATATTTTTACTAGCTTTGAATCAGAGATCTTGTTTCCCATACTTGTAACCAACACTGAGCATTTATTTATTTATTGTTATTTATTATTTGTTGACCCTGACATCAATTTTATTTTATTATTAAATCGATTGGTTATTTTTCCACAATATTGTTATTCTATTGCATTGTAGAATAATATAGAGTAAAAAATTCAAATTCTACATAATACCTTTTTTGTTTTACTATATTTTAGTTTTTATTTATTTACTTATTATTGCAACATAGTTGGTTGTACATAGCTGTGGGGTACAGCATTGAATATATCAATACCTATGTGCAATATGTCATGATCAAATCAGTATAATTCGTATATTGTTCATT
>NW_007728435.1:128693-143354 GCF_000696425.1 Galeopterus variegatus | reverse complement strand
ATATCAATACCTATGTGCAATATGTCATGATCAAATCAGTATAATTCGTATATTGTTCATTATACAATGTAATCGATTTTCATGGCTCTTTACCAATTCCTCCCTTTTCCCCTCTCCCTTCCCCTTTCCCATCTCTGGTAGCATCATTTCTGTTTTCTTCTCTTAAGAAAAGTTCAGCGTATTATTGTGATTGTTGTATCTTTCTTTTTTTATTTGTTTGTTTGTATATTTTTTATTAGCTCCCATATATAAGTGAGGACATGCAATATTTCTCTTTCTGTGCCTGGCTTATTTCACTTAACATAATTTTCTCTAAGTTCATCCATGTTGCTGTGAGGGGCAGAATTTCATTCTTTTTTATGGCAGAATAATATTCCATCGAGTAAATGTATCACATTTTCCTTGTCCACTCATCTGATGATGGACATTTAGATTGGTTCCACCTCTTGGCTATTGTAAATAGAGCTGTGATAAACACAGGAGTGCAGGTTGCCCTTCAACATGATGATTTCCATTCCTTTGGGTATATACCCAGCAATGGGATTGTTGGATCGTATAGCAGTTCCATCTGTAGTTGTTTGAGGAACCTCCACACTGTTTTCCATAGTGGCTGCACCAATTTACAGTCCCACCAACAGTGTAGGAGGGGTCCCCTCTCTCCACATCCTCACCAGCATTTGTTACTCTCTGTCTTTTTAGAAATCACCAGTCTAACTGGAGTGAGATGGTATCTCAGTGTGGTTTTGATTTGCATTTCCCAGATGCTCCGTGATGTTGAACATTTTTTCATGTGTCTGTCGTCCATTCATATATTTTCCTTTGAGAAATGCCTATTCAGCTCTTTTGCCCATTTTTAAATCAGGTTACTTGTTTTTTTACTGTTAAGTTGTTTGAGTTCCTTGCATATTCTGGATATTAATCCTTTGTCAGATGCATAGTTTGAAAATGTTTTCTCCCACTCTGCAGGTTGTCTTTTCACTCTGTTAATTGTTTCTTTTGCTGTGCAGAAGCTTTTTAGTTTGATGTAATCCCATTTGTTGAATCCTTTTGTTGCCTGTGCTTTTGGGGTCATATTCATAAAGTCCTTGCCCAGTCCTATTTCCTGAAGTGTTTCCCCTATGTTTTCTTTCAGGAGTTTTATAGTATCAGGAGATATGAACCTCCAGATCCAAGAGCAGTTATTTTTAACAGTAGACAATAAAAGTGAAAAAAATGAAATTTCACTGTTCTTTTCATTTGTACTTATTTTATTACTCAAGAGGGTATACTTTTTACTTTCATATATCTTCATTTGTAAATTACATTTATGTGTTCATTTAACTTTTTTTAAACTGAGATTTTCCATTTTTCCCTTATTAATTTGTAAGAGCTCTTTATATATTAAAGACATGAATTTTGTCATATATGTCTCAAATATTTTGTTTTTTAGCCTGTGTAATAACACATATTCTTTTTACCTATAGAAGCTGGGTTTATTTTTCCTTTTTGTGACCGGTAAGGGGATCACAACCCTTGGCGTGGTGTCACCCACACCACGCTCGGCCAGTGAGCGCACCGGCCATCCCTATATAGGATCCGAACCCGCAGTGGGAGCGTCGCTGTGCTCCCAGCGCTGCACTCTCCCGAGTGAGCCATGGGGCCAGCCCAGCTGTTTTTTTTTCTTTAACATAGAGAAGTTATAAATTTAAAAAATGTATTCAAATTAATCACTCTTTCTGTGATATGTTCTTAATATGTGTGTGCTTAGAAATACTTCCCTACCTGAGCTCATAACTATTCTTCAATATTTTTTTCTGTTTCTCATAATTAAAAATTTATGAATTTAGCTATTTCTCCTCTCCCTTTGTCTGCTTTTCTGTAGGTGCTCCACATTCTCAGTAGGTGTCTGCCTCCAGGGCTATACATCCTTAAAACTTAAATAACAATTGAGCTACTAGCTTTTTTACAAATTAAGCCAAAATCTTCAGAGGAAGGAAAAAGGAAAGACTCTCTTTATCAAAGCAGCCACTGGGAAAACTGGGGTATCACAAACCACTTCCATCTGAAGACCTGTCCATCCCAACTTCTGTTGTGTTCCTTCTATGGGAAGATGCA
The DNA here is from genome assembly GCF_000696425.1 of Galeopterus variegatus. Classification (NCBI taxonomy): domain Eukaryota; kingdom Metazoa; phylum Chordata; class Mammalia; order Dermoptera; family Cynocephalidae; genus Galeopterus; species Galeopterus variegatus. The sequence goes on along the minus strand of NW_007728435.1, from coordinate 141,260 downwards.
GACTGGACGGTCTCACTGTTTCTCTCCACCCCAGGCCTGATGGTCTTCAAAGAACGCAGCCCATGAAGGTCAGGGATGGCCACTTCCATGAGGCCTCAAAACAGTGACTAGAATCTGATTTATTTTCCCTGGTCCCACCCCCCTCCCTCCCCAGCCACTGCTGAACCGCAGAGCCAGGCTCCAAGTTACACCCAATGCCATATACTCTCGAGAAGGGTAGCAGGGGTGGGAGAAAGACAACGGATGTGTTTTGAGCATTTTGAGCACTGTGTGCCAGACCTACCTATAGATGAGGGTACTGCAAAAAGTTCATGGGGAAATAGAATCAGAAGATAATGCAAATCTTTCCATGAATTGTTTGAAGACCCCTCTGTAGTGGATTGAATGTCCCCCCTCCAAACTCATTGAAGCTTGAATTGTGCCCCCAAGTTTTTTGTATTAGAAACTTAGCCCCCACTGTGACTGTTAAGAGGGTGGGAAATCCTATTATGGTAATTGAAAGGTGGAGCCTTGAAGAGGTGATTGGATTGTGGGACCTCGCAGTAGTGAATGGATTAAAAATGGTGGTCAGGGGTGTGGTTCCGAGGGTTTTAAAAGGACAGTGCAGGAGGAGTTAGCTCTCTCTGCTTGCATCATCTTCTCCCGTGTGAGACCCCTGCATGGCTGTAAAGAAGACCTTCACCAGCTGTGTTTCCTGGACTTCAGAGTTCCTAGCCTCAGAAACTGTAAGCAATAAAGTTGCATTTTCTTATACATTATCCAGTTCTGAGTATTTTGTTATGAGCAACAGAAACAGACTAATACGCCCTCATATACGTAACTTCATTTTAACCCTACAACCAACCACCCTACAACCAACCACTCTACAACCAACCACCCTACAACCAACCACCCTACAACCAACCACCCTACAACCAACCACCCTACAACCACAGTGGGACAGTGGTCACCAATATCCAAGTCTGCTGAGATGTTGGGCAAGAAGAGTCATTAGACAGAACCACCCAAGGTGAAGGGCTGGGCATGAGCAGAGCTAGTGGATGGACGGTCCAAGCAGGTTGGCCCTGAAGAGAAATGAACCTGTACAAGGGCAAATGCCGAGGACCCAGGTGAGAGCGAGCCATCAAGACTGCAGGAGTGGGAGGGTGGGCGTGTGGTTTTCTAAACTGAGGCTTGGGGAGGCCAACTTTTTCTTGACTGCCACCCAACATCTCCTACTTCTTTTTTTTTTGACCGGCAAGGGGATCGCAACCCTCGGCACGGTGCGGTCCACACCACGCTCAGCCAGTGAGCGCATTGGCCATCCCTATATAGGATCCGAACCTGCGGCCTTGGTGCTCCCAGTGCCGCACTCTCCAGAGTGAGCCTCGGGGCCTGCCCAACATCTCCTACTTCTGAGGCTGGAGACAGTATAAAAGATGGAGGAAAATCCCACTTCCACCCCCTCACCTCTCCCATGACCCAAGTCCATTTCAAATACTCACTCCCTGTTCCTGGACTCCCAGCACGAGGGCATTCACGACCACTTGAGGTGAGCTAAGTTCCTGCCTGCAGATACACCCTAAGGACGCAGGTTGGAAGCAGGTTTGGGACATCTTGGTATTAACAGAGTGACAGACTCCCACTAACCCATCAAATTGAAGCCAGTCTGCTTCCAGTGGAGGGGACCGTGGTTCACAGGCTGTGGTCCTAATGCAGCGGAGGGCACGTCAGGCGAGCTGCTGGCTTCTGTTCCCTGTGGCATCTCCCTTCACTGAGCACCCTCTCAAGGACAGGCTGGAACATGGGGGGTGGGAGGTAGCAGAGGCAGCTGCCGTGGGAGTGCACAGGCCAACAGCCCGTCCTGATGCTCCCTCTGTTCTACAAGGGGCAGCCCAGGCTCTCCTTGAGATCTTAGTAGTCCAGGGTCCAGAGAGCTGAGCTGCCTCTTACTAAACCTCAAAGTGTTCTTTGTTCTACAGCCGAGGACCAGAAATTCAGGGCAGCCGTCTCTGGGCTGGTTGCTTGGAGGTTGCTGGGAGAATCCCTCAGTGAGAGGAAAAGTGGTTTGGACCAAGATCACAAAGAGAAGCCAGTTCTTTTCTGCTTTCTGTTCGTCGCCTGGAGAGAGGCTTTGGCCACTTGCATTTTTTTTTTTTTTTTTGAAAAAGAGACGGAGCTTCAAGTTTGCCTTTGGTACTCACCAGCACTGCAGCCCTGGAGAGCTGCACAACCTCCTGATGCCTGGGCTCCATCCCCAGAGGTTCAGACTTAATTGGGGTGGGGGGTCGGGACTCCCCAGGGGATTCTAATGTGCTGCCAAGGTTGAGGGCCACAGGCTTATACCTGCCTACTTTACATGTTTCCTGCTAACCATGGTCATGGTGAGGTTGGACAACTCCATTCCTCCCTGGCGGAGTGGGATGGTGTATGTAACATCATTGGGAGATCAAAAGCCTGCGCTTGAGGCCCTTCATAAATGTCCCTTAGCCCACTTTGACCCAGAGCTATTTTCCAGCATCAGCTAGGGCAGGGCCTGAGGGCAGAGGATGCACACGGACCTACAGCATCTCCTGGCCCCGGAGCTCTCTCCCGTCACCAGTCACAAACCCTGATGAGGACTTTCAAGGCCTGGTTCCTCAGCAAAGCTTTTTCCAACCAGCCTAAATCCCCTTCCTCTCTCACCTAACTCCCACCGGAGCTCTCTGTGCTTTGAAGATGGAAAGCCTTTATTGTGGCTTGGAGTTGCCAGCCCAGCTAGAAACGTAAACCTCCCTGGGGCCTGGCATACCATTTGCCCCTCTGAATCCCCTAGTGCCTTTCACATGATCGGTGCTTAATAAACATTCTTTGCTTAGCTGATTCTGTGTGGCCAATTCTCCTGTATCTGATTGTCCTGGAGCCTTCTGAGCCTCAATTTCCTCATCTGCAAAATGGAGGTAATATTCACTTTGAAGAGTCAATGTGATCATTAAATAAAATGAAATGAACATCTCTTCTGTACCAGGCCATGTTCTAAGTGCTTTATTTGTATTAACCCATTGGGTCCTCACTAAACCCTAAGTTTGTCATCCCCATGTGACAGCGAGAGGCAGAAACACAGAGACGTTGGGTAACTTGCCCAGGGTCCCAGGATGGAACCTGCCAGTGGGACTTGCAGCCTGCCCAACCATTCTCAGTGGGCTTGAGGGGATAGATGAAGCCCCCACTTCACGCCCTTATGGAGACCACTCTTCTCTGGGTCACCGGCTGCTAACCGTGGCTCCCAGTTCCTGCCACCACTGCCCTTTCTCCTTGGCCTCAGCCCCCTCTTCCTTCTGTCCCCTGAAGAATCACTGACACAAGTTACTAAAGCCTGGGGTCAGGGGCAGCTCTATAAATTCAAGGTCAGACATCCCCACTCTAGACAGAGCTATTCTCAGCCGCCTTTATGTTGCAGACCCTCAGGGGCTGCCCTCTTTCTCCCGGCTCCTGCTCACAGATCCCCATGTCCTAAGCCTGTCCCTCTTTCCTGCCTTTCTGGATTAATTCCAAGGGGCCCTGCTCTTCTCCTCCAAGGCCCACCAATGCATCTCGAAGTGTTTTCTTCAATCTCTCACCTTCGGATGCATCATGCCCCCCAACTGGAAGATGGGGGTTGCAGTCAGTGCTGGGTGTGAAAACCACTGTCCTTTTTCCACTAAGCATGGACGATGCTCAACACAGAGGTGACGCTCCATAAATGCTACTTTCCTGCCTTAGGGACTGGGCCTGCCCCTGGAGGAGGTCTGAATTCTGCCCCCTCTCTACCCACTCCCTTCCATTCAGAAATGTTGATGGAGAACGTTTGACTCGTGGGACACTGGCCATTTAGGATGAACAGGCCTTGCAGGGCTCACAATCTGGTCCCTGTAGGACGACCATACCTAGGGTCTCAGTGGAGAACAGAGGCAAAGGGCAAAGGTTACACATGAGCAATCCAGGGAAGGCTTCATAGAGGTGGCCGCAATGGTAGGAAGAAGAGGGGGGCAGAAGGCCTGGAGCTGTGGAGGAACCAGAGATGTTCGAGAAGCACAAGGAGGCTGCTGGAGTGCGGGACGTGGCAGAGCAGAGCGGACGAGATAACACAGGAGACCGGGTCAAGGTCTCTCTGATCTGGAGGACTTCGTGCTTCCATCCAGCAGCCTGGGGTTTCAAAAGGAGGATAGAAACCCATCAGTGAGGCATGAAACCAACACAGAAGGCTGCAACCGGCATTTAAAAAATAGACTAGAAAATCTGAAGGCGCTGCACCTTTGCAGAGGTAAGAATTGTTTTGTGAGATTTCATGTGAGTTTCACATGTATGGACTGCTGCAGGTGTAGGCTGGGTCTGGACGGAAGATGCACGCTGTGGAGGGTCAAGGTCCCATGGAGAGGGGTCCAGGGAATGTTCTCAGGGCTTCTGGGCCCATCGTGTGACCGCTGCGCCTGGGTGCAGGGAGCGGGGCCCCACCGCCCCGCACCTGTGGGCCGCTGGCATTTCCCGAGGCTGCGGCTGTTTGAAGCCTTAACTGCAGCCTGCTGCGCGGCTCTTGCTGAGTGCAAAGCGTTTTTGAGGGAGTGGGGGTGGGTGTGTGGACTCTCTGCTTAATTAAAACAGGGAGAGGCCGACATGAAGGACCTTTAGTGGTTTTTGATCTCTCGCTCTCTGCCTGCTTTCTAAGTTGAGGGGGGAAGAAAGCTTTTTCCTACTCTTTCTTCTCCAACCTCTTCCATCTTTCACAACCTGGCAGGTGCCACTGGGTGTCATGACCTCTTTGAGGCCCATCCCTCACCCTCTTGAAAGGGCCAAATTCTGGGTACAGTTTATATACAGGGTGTTGTCTATTGGGGGTGTGGGAGTGTAACCAATCACCCAGTTAAATGACTTTAGTGTTGGCCTTCTAAAGGTTTTTAAAAAATATATCTGTCTGGTTTTCCTAGAAAATAAGTGAAAATATCTCATTGCAAATTTGGAAAATCTCCATGTTAACTTGGCAAAAATGGAAGACACATAGGCATTGGGGTAAATAGGCCCAAGTTCAAGACCTAGCCTAGTCATTTCTTAGCAGCGTGGCCTTGGGGATTTAACTTCCTCAAGCCTCTTTCCTCATCTGTAAAGTACGTTGTCATGGGGAAGTTTGACATGAAACACACCCAGGGCCGAACCTGTGCCTGCTGGGATAACTCGGTTGTGCTCCGTGTGGTGGGACTGTAGGCATGGTTTGTGTCTCTCAAAATCTATTGTCAATCAGAAGTCACAGAAAGTCAGAGCCGAGAGGTAGATTATCCTCCCAAATCTCTTTCTGTTGCACATGGGGAAACTGAGGTCTAGAGACAAGCAATTTGCCAGTGTCATGTGATGAATAGATCAAACAGAACATACTTGTATTGAGGCCTCTTTGTTAAATTTATAGCTAATCTCTCTGGAGGGTGGTTTCTCCATTCTTCCCCACCTGTCCCTGTCCCCCCACCTTAATCCTCAAGTACGCACCTATTGTATGTTCGCAGTAAGTCTTGTGGGATCAGCAGACTGTCTGGTAATGATGGTTNGGTCAAGGTCTCTCTGATCTGGAGGACTTCGTGCTTCCATCCAGCAGCCTGGGGTTTCAAAAGGAGGATAGAAACCCATCAGTGAGGCATGAAACCAACACAGAAGGCTGCAACCGGCATTTAAAAAATAGACTAGAAAATCTGAAGGCGCTGCACCTTTGCAGAGGTAAGAATTGTTTTGTGAGATTTCATGTGAGTTTCACATGTATGGACTGCTGCAGGTGTAGGCTGGGTCTGGACGGAAGATGCACGCTGTGGAGGGTCAAGGTCCCATGGAGAGGGGTCCAGGGAATGTTCTCAGGGCTTCTGGGCCCATCGTGTGACCGCTGCGCCTGGGTGCAGGGAGCGGGGCCCCACCGCCCCGCACCTGTGGGCCGCTGGCATTTCCCGAGGCTGCGGCTGTTTGAAGCCTTAACTGCAGCCTGCTGCGCGGCTCTTGCTGAGTGCAAAGCGTTTTTGAGGGAGTGGGGGTGGGTGTGTGGACTCTCTGCTTAATTAAAACAGGGAGAGGCCGACATGAAGGACCTTTAGTGGTTTTTGATCTCTCGCTCTCTGCCTGCTTTCTAAGTTGAGGGGGGAAGAAAGCTTTTTCCTACTCTTTCTTCTCCAACCTCTTCCATCTTTCACAACCTGGCAGGTGCCACTGGGTGTCATGACCTCTTTGAGGCCCATCCCTCACCCTCTTGAAAGGGCCAAATTCTGGGTACAGTTTATATACAGGGTGTTGTCTATTGGGGGTGTGGGAGTGTAACCAATCACCCAGTTAAATGACTTTAGTGTTGGCCTTCTAAAGGTTTTTAAAAAATATATCTGTCTGGTTTTCCTAGAAAATAAGTGAAAATATCTCATTGCAAATTTGGAAAATCTCCATGTTAACTTGGCAAAAATGGAAGACACATAGGCATTGGGGTAAATAGGCCCAAGTTCAAGACCTAGCCTAGTCATTTCTTAGCAGCGTGGCCTTGGGGATTTAACTTCCTCAAGCCTCTTTCCTCATCTGTAAAGTACGTTGTCATGGGGAAGTTTGACATGAAACACACCCAGGGCCGAACCTGTGCCTGCTGGGATAACTCGGTTGTGCTCCGTGTGGTGGGACTGTAGGCATGGTTTGTGTCTCTCAAAATCTATTGTCAATCAGAAGTCACAGAAAGTCAGAGCCGAGAGGTAGATTATCCTCCCAAATCTCTTTATGTTGCACATGGGGAAACTGAGGTCTAGAGACAAGCAATTTGCCAGTGTCATGTGATGAATAGATCAAACAGAACATACTTGTATTGAGGCCTCTTTGTTAAATTTATAGCTAATCTCTCTGGAGGGTGGTTTCTCCATTCTTCCCCACCTGTCCCTGTCCCCCCACCTTAATCCTCAAGTACTTTGCCAGTGTCATGTGATGAATAGATCAAACAGAACATACTTGTATTGAGGCCTCTTTGTTGAATTTATAGCTAATCTCTCTGGAGGGTGGTTTCTCCATTCTTCCCCACCTGTCCCTGTCCCCCCACCTTAATCCTCAAGTATGCACCTATTGTATGTTCGCAGTAAGTCTTGTGGGATCAGCAGACTGTCTGGTAATGATGGTTTGAGGCAGAGCCTGACTGTTCCCCAAATCCTTCCATTTCTACACCTCTTCTCTCATTCCAGCAAACCAGTGGCAGGCAGGGCAGCCTGTGTCAGCATCATACCTATTTTTCAGAAAGGGAAACTGAGGCTGAGAGGATTAAGTGACCACTGCAGGTTCATATAGCCAATAAGTGGTAGTTATGTGGGTCCACTTCCAGTGTCTCCCACTGATAACTACACAAGGGGAAGGTGCCCCATCACAAGGGGGACAGCAGCCATCATTTATGCAAGGGAGACAGCAGCCATCAGTTACATACTTAAGATAAGAACACATGTATCAGCAGTAGGTCAACCCAGGAACCTGCCGACTTGAGATGGGTGTCAAAGCGTCCAGTGAAAAGCATCTGTTGGTGATGCAGATCTTCCGTAGACCCCAGCACGAGTCACCTAAGCAAGCCTTACCTGTGCGACACCAACTTGGATGGAATGAGATCAACAGATTTGCCTGACATTTGGTCACATCCCTGTAGGTTCCAATGAGATGCATGAAGTTAAGCTCATCGATCACACCTGCCTAAGGGAGGCACACAGCCGGGTCCTCAGCAATTCCTTCACTCAGTGAGCGCTCAGGGCTGGCTCCTGCGTGGACTGTGCTTTCCCTCCCTCGAGGACTGAGGACAATGGATCAAGCCATTCCTCTGTGCCCTGTGAACTGTAGGTGTGTTAGGTCCTAAAGTGAATCAGGCCTAGGTGCTCTGTGAACACTAGCCCTGTCTGTTCTTGGGCCTTTAGGTCTGGTTTCCATGGTAACCTACAATCGGGCCACAAACCAGGCTTGGTTTCCCAAAGTCTTCTAGTGGCAAATTCCTAATATTTATTGAGGATTCCTTAAGGGTCTGCCATCTTGGTATGGGCAATCATAAATTTTCTCATATTATTCTCACGAAAACACTGTCACCCCATTTTGCATGTGAGGATCTGAGGCTCAGAGAGGTTGTCACCTAACCAAGGTTGGCACAGCTGACGGGCGATCAAGCCGAGGCTGGGGAAGGAGTGACTTTGGCAACTGCATGACAAAGGTCATGAGTAAGGCGTCCTCCTATTTTTGATTGGCTGGTAGCAGCTAAGAGGTTGTGATGGGGAAGGGTGTGGGGGTTTGTTGGGTGGGTCTACAATGACCCCTGGGAGCCATTACCCAGGGAAGGCTTCTGAAGCTGGGGGATCTTATGGATCCAGCGTCCTGAAATCTTAGATAAAACATTGAAGTCTGGAGAAGATCAAGCTTGATTCCAGCCAGGTCCTGGAGACGGGGCGAACAGCCAGGAGAAGTGAATGTGGGGAGCGGGTGGGGAGCCTGTCTGGGAAGCCAGTGGTCAGTGGTTGAAAGCTGGTGCACCTTGTCCTTGGAAAGACCTGAGTTCCAATCCCAGCTCGGCTTCCGACTGGCTGTGTTTGCTTGGGCAAATGACCACACCTTCTGGAGTCTCTGAGCTTCTGGATCTGGTGAAGACACAATGTGAGGAGGGGTGGAAGGTACCTGGCACACGGCACACACTCAGCAATGCTACTCACTCCTTCTGCCTCTGCCTTTCCCCAACATGACCCCACACTGATGTGCTCGATGGATGAAGCCGTGTGCTCAGGGATTGGCCACATACCTGAGAACTCCCTGACCTCCAGGGGCCACTGCACCATGTCACTGTCTCTCCTTCCTCCCTGAGACCAAATTCTGTTTGAATATTGGGCATGTGCTTGTTTCATGAACCCCTTCTCAGCGCTGAGGATGAATATATATATATATTTTTTCCTTTTTGTCTTTTTTCATGTCTGGCAACGGACCGCAACCCTCAGTGTTGCACCCGTACCGGACCGGGACCGGCAACGGGATCGCAACCCGCGGTGCTGCGCCCACCCCTCGCTCAGCCAGTGAGTGGGAACTGGTCTGTATGTGGGATCCAAACCCTCGGCGGGAGCGCCGCCGCGCTCCCAAGTGGCGCACTGTAGCAGTGCACCACTGGGCCGGCCCGAGGATGAATATTGATCAGATGGAGCCAAGCCCCATAATTCAATTTCCTTTGCCAATGATGGCTTTAGACATGAGCATGTCTGAAGTTTGCTGGGGACTTCTAGGAAGATTTTTCTTCCTCTTAACAAAGGTTATAAGTTAGGGATTCAACCTCCCTACCTTTGGATGTAATTATGTGAAGATGTGACACTTGGTGCTACAGCAGCTATTTTGTGACCATGAGGGAAAAGCTGAGACAATCATAGAGGGGCTGATCAGAGAGACCCAGTATTGATAAACTATATTCTGAACTGTACTCATTTCCTATAGCTACAAATCACCACAATTCAGTTGCTTAAAACAACACATGTATTTTCTTACAGTTTTAGAGGTCAGAAACCTGAAATTGGTTGATTGGGGTAAAGCCAAGGTTATCAGCAGGGCTGATTCCTTCTGGAGGCTCAGACGAGAGAATCCCTTTCCTTGCCTGTTCCAGTTTGTAGATCCTCCTGCATTCCTTGGCTGTGGGGCCTTCCTCCACCATCAAAGCACATCACTCCAATCTGCTTCCGTCACGACACCACTTTCTCTTCTGACTCTGTGTCACTCATAAGAATCTTTGTGACTACATTGAGGCCACCCAGGTAATCCAGAATAATCTCTCCATCTCAAGATTCTTAATTTAATCACATCTGCAAAGTCCATTTTGCCATATAGGGCAACATTCACAGGTTCTGAGGATTAGGACATTAGGTGGACATATCTGGAGGGCATTATTCAGCCTGTCCCACTAACCAGTCCTGGGACACCTGCCTTAGGACCTCTTTTTAGGTACTAGTTGTTTTTAATATCTAAGATAATTCTGGTCAGATATTCTTAGGAGTGTGCTAGTAAATATTTAACCATTGGCTTTCTGAATTTAAAAAACTGATTTGTAGCATTTGCCAATTTTCATGGTGTAAATACTCCCACTATGGCTGATTTTAAGCTACAAAGTGACGCAATGAATACAAAATTTAGAAGTGCTGGCAATCCTTTCTAGCACACCGCTGGGCCATTCTTTTGTCTGCTGCTCAAAGTAGCCTAACTGATACATCCAGCAGGTACTGTTTCCTTTTGCTTTAGTTTGTAACATTCCACTTGCTCTGTCACCAGGGCAAACATCCTTCAGACCAGGGCTGCTGGCTGAGTTTCAGTGGGACCCTCCTTTTTCCACCACCTCCTCTGCTACCTGCCAAAGAGTTGACTGGTTTATGAGATCTTCACTGAAGCACAGGGTACCTCTCCTGGAGATATTTGGAATTTTTTGTTTGTTTTATTTATTTCATTTTATTTTTTTAAGACTTCATTTTTTTTTTAGAGCAGTTTTGGGTTCACAGAAAAATTGAGAGGATATCCCCTATCCCCCTGTCCCCACACATGCACAGCCTCCCCCCCATGAACATCCAGCACCACAGTGGTGTATCTATGACAATGACGGACCTGCACTGACATGTCATTATCACCCACAGTCCACAGATTACATGAGGGCTCACTCTGGTGTTGTGCATTCTATGGGACTGGAGAAATGTATATTGACATGTATACAGCATTATAGGATTTCACTGTCCTAAAAATCCTCTGTGCTCTGTCTGTTCATTCCTGCCTCCCCCAACCCCTGGCAACCATTGACCTTTTTACTGTCTCTCTAGTTTTGCCTTTTTAAGAATGTCAGATAGTCGGAATCATATAGAACGTAGTCTTTTCGAATTTGCTTCTTTCACTTAGTAATACACATGTAAGTTTCCTCCGTGTCTTTTGATGTTTTAACTTTTTGTTTTGAAATAATTATAGATCCAGAGGAAGTTTAAGAAACAAATCTAAAGGAGATCCCATGTACCTTCACCCAGTTTTCTGCAATGATATCTTGCGTAACTATAATACAGTATTAAAATCAGGAAAACAACATTGGTACAATCCATAAAGCTTGTTGAGATTTCACCAGTTTTTTTTTTTTTTGGTCTTTTTTTTTTTTTTTACTGACCGGTAATGGGATCGCAACCCTTGGGGTCGCGCCTGTACCGGGGACCGGCAAGGGGATTGCAACCCTCAGTGTTGCACCCGCACCGCGCTCAGCCAGTGAGCGGGAACCGGTCTCCACATGGGATCCGAACCCTCGGCGGGAGCGCCGCCGCACTCCCAAGTGGCGCGCTCTCCAGTGCGCCACTGGGCCGGCCCGAGATTTCACCAGTTTTACCCACACTCATTTGTACATGTGTATAGTTCTGTGCAATTTTATCACGTGTATATTTGTGCAATCAAGCACGATCACCAGTACATTCAAGACATAGAACTCTTCCGTCACCATGAGATGCTCTGGTGTTAACCCTTTGTAGTCACACTCATGTTTTCTCCTGTCTCTGACTCGTGGCAACTACTGATCTGTCTCCATCTCTATAATTTTGTCATACCAAGAATGTTACGTAAATGGAATCAAACAGCATGTAACCTTTAGAGACTGGTTTGTTTTACTCAGTGCAATTCCCTTGAGATCCATCCCAGTTGCTGTGTGTCTCAGTAGTTTGTCCCTTCTTACCACTGGGTGCTATTGCACGGCATGGATGGATGTGGCATGGCTTGTTTAACCGTTCACCCACGGATGGGCACTTGGGTACTGTCCAGTTTGGGGCTATTACAAATAAAGCTGCTACGAACATTCCTGTACAGATTTTTGGGTGAGCGTCAGTTTTATTTCTCTGGGATAAATGCCCAACCCAACAATTGCTGGATTGGATGGTTGTATTTTAACAACAATAAATGCCTCTGAAAAATTAGGGAGTGAATTCCTAAAGCGAGGAGGTCAGACACAGCAGGGTAGGGAAGATATTTCTGAGCACTGGATTCTGTTGGGACTTCTCAGATTACACCATGTATTGTAGACTTCATGAAGATGGTGGGAATGTTCTAGAATGTTCTAGAATCAGGTTTTGGTTATCGCTGCCATAGACCTTACGACCTGGACCTGATACCCGGGTGACCTCACAAATGAGAGAGCAGGGGCAGCCAAACTCTCCCTCAGTCCATCCCCTCTCATGCCCAGTTTTCCCCGTTTCCCTGTTTGTCAGTGTTTCTTGCTTGCATCCGAGAGAAGGCCCTTGCTGTCCTGTGGACCCTGGGCTCAGCTCACTCCATCCCCATCACTGGCCTCGCCCAGAGCCCCTCTCCTCTTTCCTCTTCCCGTGCAGATTGTAACCACCCCTCCCGGAAGCCTGACCATCTTCCCAGCCAGTGCTGGTTTCTCCTCGCCTTGATCTTGCACTGGAAATAGTAAGTGGCTTTCAAACATTATTTTAGTAATGGATCCCTTTGTTCAAAGGAAATCATACCCAGAAACATACACAAATAAAACCAATAAAGGCAGAGCTGCTCAGATTAAAGTTAGGGTGGGGGCGAGGGTGTGCGGATCCCTCCCCCACTGGCACCTCCCCCCGC
>NW_007728435.1:125869-128273 GCF_000696425.1 Galeopterus variegatus | reverse complement strand
AGGGTGTGCGGATCCCTCCCCCACTGGCACCTCCCCCCGCCACACACCCCAGTCTCCCCTCCCTGCCCCCACCCACCTCTGGGAAACCCGTGGGGCTTCCAAATTCCTGGCCTGGACGGTCAGACTCAGCACTGAAGACGACATAAATGTTGCATTCTTGCTCTGCACTTCTTGGGTTCTCTGGAATTCCCTCTTCCCTGTCTCTCTGCCTGGACAGCAATGGTTCTTTTCCCAGCGAGCTTTTGTCTCCTTCACGGTAGGCCTCTGCCTCCACCCCCTGATAACAGGTGTGACATTCTTGGGTTGCTGGGTGCCAGGGGATACGAACAGCAAATCACCTACGTTTGGGGGCCTCGAAGGCCAGTAGATGAGGCTGCAGGTGAAACTAGGGCGCCCTTATGTCAGCACTGGCTCTGCTGATAAATGTCTGTGTGGCCCATAACCTGCAGGGGCCTCAGTTTACCCTCATCTACAACGAGAGAGCCTTTGCTTTGGTGGTGTTTATAAACTGTCCAGATGTATCTCATTTTATATTAACAACATTTGGGGTGGCTGCTGGGTACAAGGCACTGTGCCATTTCTCCACCATTTCTTCCCGAGGAGGCTCGCACCTCACAGCCTCCTCTCCACCCCAGTGGAGGGTGAACAGTCCCGCAGCCCCTCCATGACCGAGCACAGGTGTTCCTGCCCAGGGAGAGATGAGGATTGACGTCTTTCCCATGACAAATCTGCAGTCAGTTGTTGGTCATGTGGCAGGGGGTTCCCTGCACAAGCGTCCCCATCCCCATCAGCCTGGTGATTATTTATTATTGATCTACGATTGTGGGGAGCCGAGCCCAGCCCACAGACAGCTGGAGGAGGTGAGGAAGGACGGGGCAACCATGAGGAGGTGTTTCCACCCCCACCCCGCAGTGCTGGTTAAGACCTGACAGCACAGGGACAGGCCCAGCACCTGCTCCGCCCCTTGTCTGTCCTATCCCTGTCACAGCCTGCAGATGGCCTCGCTGTGGATAACAGGGACAGAGTGGGAGGCGATGATGGCTAAGACCGAAGAACAGTGTCTGTTCCTTAGGTTGTCTCTATGGCGATGAGCTAAGGCACAGTGAGCCCTTCCAGGGGGAAGGGACAGATAATAAACAATCGACAAAATAAGGGTGATTATGCAGCGTGTTGGGAGGTGCTAAATGCTCCAGAAAACAGAACACGTGGAGGACAAAGGAGGAAGGGGAGTGTGGCGGTGGTGGAGGGGCTTGGTGTGGGTGACTGTATTCAGTAGGTGGTCAGGGATGAGGCTACTGCCCTGGTCCTAATGTTGGTGTCTCCCTAAAATTCATATGTTGGAACCTAATATCCAGTGTGGTAGTATTAGGTGATGCCATTGAGAGGTAATTAAGCCGTGAGGGCTCCACTCTCATGAATGGGATTAGGGCCCTTGTGAAAGAGGCTTAGGGAGGCCCCTGGCCCCTTCCACTGTGTGAGGACGCAGCAACAAGGCACACTGTTGAAGCAGAAAACAAGCCCTCAGCAGACACCGAATACAGTTGTCTCTCTGTATCTGCCTGGGGCTGATTCCAGGACCCACACAGATACCAAGATCCACAGATGCTCAAGTCCCTTATATAAAATGGTGTAGTATTTGCATATCACCTACACATATCCCCCTGTATACTAGATGACCTGCAATACCCAATACAATGTAAATGCTATGTACAGTTGTCATACTGTATTGTTTTTTATTTCTATTACTTTTTATTGTTGGCTTGTTATTTTTTATTGTCTGTTTTTTCCTAATATTTTTGGTCTGAGGTTGGTTGGATCTGTGGATATGGAGGACTGACTGGATGCTGGTGCCTGGACCTTGGACTTCCCAGCCTCCAGAACCGTGAGGAATACAGTTCTGTTGTTTATAAATTACCCAGCGAAGGGTATTTTATTACCTTACAGATAGACTAAGACAGTTGTCATAATACGTAAGGAAGGCCTCGCAGTGTCGGCATCTTCTGAATAAAACTTGACATAGGAAAAGGAGCTGGTGGAAGAACATTCTAGGCAGACAGAGCAGCCCAGCACAGGCCTCCGGGACTACTTCTTCCTGGTGGACAACAAGCTGCCTGAGAATAGGGACATTGTTTTCTTCACTCGGTGACCCTTGAGCCTGGTGTGCTTGGTGCAGGTGGGCACCGGGGCATTTGCTGAAGCAGCAAGACTTTAGTTACCTGGTGCCGAAGCCAAGAGCAGCCAGCGTGGAGGGGGTGAGTTTAGAATCGCAGACAGTGGTCCCAACTCGGACCCCCTACGGAAAGCTGCCTCTGAGCTCCAGGAACCATTTTTCCTGCAGCTCAGACCCCCCATTTCGTCCCCCTCTGTCCCCTTTCTTTCTTTTTTTTTTTTTTTTTTTTCCCGC